>NW_015536549.1:2288373-2292670 GCF_001515605.1 Sinocyclocheilus anshuiensis
CTAAATTTCTCCAAATCTGTTCTGATGAAGAAACAAATTCATCTATAGCTTAGATGGCCTGAGAGTGAGTGCATTTCCAGTATTTTTTTTCATTTTTGGGGGAACTATTCCTTTAATGAAATACTAACTTGAAATACAGGCTTAAAAAAACTAATATAACATATATTAACCCTAATTTAATAGTCTAGTCTCATACAGCCTTTTATATTACATTTCAACACTATGCCAGACATTTTGAACAATATAAATATGCACCAGTGTGTGGTAAAGTCAACATTTGCTCAGAAATAATTGTTGCCCCTCTCCTAGCACCAGTATATCATTACTGAGGTCTGAGACCCCTCTTTTCTCAGAAAGTCTATTTATAGAAATTAATTTAGATCTGTTTGCTGTGGGCTTGCCATCACGATAGAGAATGGATATCACCTGGTTTCTTTTCTTTTTTCCCCCCTCTCCACAGATTACTGGTTACAGATAACAGACCTGCATCACCCCGCCACCAGTCTGGTGTTGCTATGTGCTTTGTAGAAGTGTTGCAGTGACTTAAGCAACCTTCACATATTGAATTAACTCTGGTTTCCATGGTGAGCAGCAACAGTGCGCATAATCCCAGAGTGCTTGATTTAATTGCAGATTGAATCAAAACAAAGTAATGATGCACGGAAATAACGGATAAAATGCACCATTGGGCTATTTTTAGCTGCAGTGAAATATCTATCATGGCTACCCGCAGAAGTAGCAAGATCTCATTTAAGCATGCTGGATTAGTATAGTCATCTTTTCCTGTATGCACAGTGATCTGATTGAGTTTTGTTCAGTAGATTAAATAATTGAAATTTTAGAGGAAAATAAATTTCACTTCAGAAAGAGATGGTTTGATTTATGTCTGTTTGCACTGAACTCTAAACTGATCTTGCTGAGCGCAGAAATGAAAATAAGACACAACACAGTAAGACCAGAACCAAGGGAGGAAATGAGCAAAAAAGGGATAGGGTGAGGTGGGAAAAAGAGAATAAAAATACAATAAAAGATTTTCCTTCTCCAATTAATTTTGTTAGTGCTAGAGGCCATTTTGAAATGTACTAAAGTTATTTACATGACTTAATTATTTTTAAATTTAAGATTAGTAATTTATTATTAAATAGTGTTTTTTTTTCTAATGCCATCAGAAACGGATGTAATTTAATTTAGAAGTGCTGTTTGAAAGATGAAGCTTAATTAACCCATAAGAGCCTGGACCAATTTCTCCTTGTAGGAAAATTTTGGGGCATATAAAACAGACCAAATGGACCACTTATAACATGTTTCTGCAGTTGTTTTTGAAATACAACATCTCCTTGTGAAAGATCTGTAATGTGACACATATATGATTTATGTTTAGATATGTTTATTTGCTTTTCCACAACATATATCAAAATTATAACTTTTCTGGGAAGATAAAACAAAAACCTTTTTCAGAAGTAATACAGTTTTGCATTTTATTTACTTTGCCACAACATATTTCAAAACCACAGAACTGTGACCATTACATTTTACAACAACTCTTTTGTAACATATTACAATTCTACCTATTCAAGTATATGGTTTAACCAGAAATACATTTTTAGATTTTTTTTTGAAAATTGAAAATGTGCAAACTGAATAAAAATAAATAACTACCTCACACTAGAGGTTAAACATGCACGTAGTGCAATAACATTGCAAAAATGTGTATATTGTGCAATAAAACTGTAAACAAACAATACAATGCTCAGTGAAATAAAAACTTGATCACTCTGATCAAACCATTTTTATCACCTTTATCATTTTAATTTCTTCTATGCACAATGCAGTAAGTTAATTATTGTATGCAAAACAATGAAACAGTTCGTTCTTAGCATTTATTGCTATGCAACAGCATATATGATTTTTTTCTCTTCAATGTTTTTCTCTTCAGAGTTAGTTCTTGTATGCAATGCAGTGCAACAAGCACCTGTCATGTGTTATCTCTTCACTGCACAACGGACTAAGTTACTGCAATGCAATATACATGTTATGTGTTATCTCTTCAATGCATAACAGATGAGTTAGTTCATCGCATCACCACATCAGTTATGCGTTATTGCCTCTGTTCATGTTACTCTCACTACAAAAAAGATCAAATAACCTTAAAATAGGACCAGCATATGATATAGACATCTTGTTTTAGTTACAGGTATGCAAAATAGTTTCAAAATACATTTCATTATCAATGTAATTAATTTGACATTATTTTTATGTTTACATTTTTTTTGAAAATATGCTTTGAAATGAGCAGCAGTAAATATATAACACTAAAATAACTGAATCAGCTAAATTAATTGAGCAGCTCATTAACATTTTTCTTAATGTGACAAATACGTCACATCAAAAAACTGTTTTAAGGTTAACAGCCTGATGTGACATATATGTCACCACAATATTTTCGTTACTTGTTTTATATTAATTTGCTCAAGAAATGTATTAAAATCAGGTAAAAATTTTATTTAAAATTTATTAAAACATTAGAATTGTTGCATGGGTTGAAAGAAACATACCTTTAGTAACAAAAACAAGCATTTTTTTAAATTGCTGACACTGCAACGTGCTAACCAGACAGGCCAACATTTTGGAAATGTTGCCATGGCAACAAAAATGCACACATTGTCACATGACTGAATGTGTGTTCCTTTTATGTCACTTAGGGACTTCCTGAGTTGAAAGTGAGGGATAATGCTTTAAAAAGATCTTTCCAGATAATCACCAGTGTTTGTGACACCCACGTCACCACGGGTTCTTATGGGTTAAATTTTTTATGCAAAAAATTAATAAATATATATATTTTAAAGCATTTTAAGATATTTTCAGCCTAATAATCCAAACCGTTATGTATTATGAGTTTACTGGGAAGCCTGGTGATCAATGAACTCTTATATTGTTCATGCGTTTTTTGGTGTTTTCCTGTTTGTTTGTGTGCCATTGGTGGCAGACGTGGTTTGGATTCCTGAGATTTTTAATTGGCCCTGGCAGACATTCAGAAGACATTGAATTACTGTGTTTAGCGTAACAGGGACAGACTGCAGCCCCAAGAGTGCTGTTAGTGCTTATAGAGGGTATTTATCATTCGTAAGAAGGTCTGTGCAGAGAGCAAGTTTGATATATATAGAGAGAAATATAAAGAGAGAGGAAACATGAATGTTTGTTTGAAAATCTACAGTGACCATTCAGGGAGTGCAATACCATAGATTTAGATTTTTCATTTTAGCTCTGATTGTGCTTCATAAAACCTTGCTTGAGGGTAAACATTTTTTTAGTCGGCCTATGTTGGGTGGCTGGTTTTTGCTGTTTTATAGAAATGTACAGATATTATTAAATAAACATTGAAACATCAGTCATACAGTTTTATTCATCCGACAAAAACCCCCCAGCAATTTTTCAGTGTGTGAATTATTTATTTATCTCAATTGTATATAGATGCTTTTAATGAAGGAGTATGGTTATTCTAGCACACTAGGAGGCGGGAAACCATAAGGAAAACCTAGGCCTAAAAAAAAACAAAAAAAACCCAGAAAACTCCAGCTTAGTGTCACGGTTAACACACACGAGGAACGCGGGAACGAAGGAGCGAGGAGACACGGAGTAGAATAAATCAAAAGGGTTTTATTAACAAAGGCTGGGGATCACAGGACTCGACACATCAGGATGACAGGATGACAGGATGACGTTCAACGACTGACAAAGGACAAGAACTAGAACACACTTTAAATACACAGGAACTGATGAGGGGAAGACAAGGGACACCTGGAACTAATGACAATTAACATTGGAAACACCTGGGAACAATGAATTCAAAACACGAGACAGAGAAACTGGATGACGGAGCACATAGGGAGCAAAGACACAAACAAAACCTGGCCCAGCGTCTGACATTACTCCCCCCTCCCAGAAGGCGTGTCCTCACGCCACCAAAACATCCAATGGGGAGGGGGAGTGGGCACTCTGGAGACCTCTAGGAGTAGGGTTCCCAGACGGACAACGGGGGATCGGGAGCCCTCGACGGCGGATCGGGAGCCCTCCGTGGGCTATACTCGGGAACAGGAGCCCTTTCTGGGCTGAACTGGGGATCGGGAGCCCTTCCTAGGCTCTGCGGGGGATCTGGAGCCCTTCCTGGGCGGAACTGGGGTTCGGGAGCCCTCCCTGGGCTTAACTGTGGATCGGGAGCCCTGCCTGGGCGGAACTGGGGATCAGGAGCCCTTCCTGGGCGGAACTGGGGAACGGGAGCCCTTCCTGGGCCGTACTG
>NW_015536549.1:2292757-2302896 GCF_001515605.1 Sinocyclocheilus anshuiensis
CTCGCCCCTAGCATCCTCTTCTGGATCGGGGGGAACAGGCGTGGTCTGGGTCCACACTGGAGCGAACTCTGGGGCTGAAGCTGACACCCTTCTCCTCACCCCTAGTCTCCTCTTCTGGATCGGGGGGAAAAGGCGTGTTCTGGGCCAACACGGGAGCGAGCTCTGGGGTTGAAGCCGACACCCCTCTTCCTCACTCCTAGTCTCCTCTTCTGGATCGGGGGGAAAAGGCGTGGTCGACAAACTGGAGTGTTGAAGTCTGGCAGGCTTGCCACATTAATGTCCGGTGGGCTTGCCATATGCGTGGCCGGTGAGTTTCACTTGGCGCGACTGGCTCTGAGCGTCCGGCAGGCTTGTCTTCGGCGCGGCCAGCGGGCTGGAGATAGCCCCAGCTGACGGGCTTGACATCGGCCCAGTCAGCGGGCTGGAGAAAGCCCCGGCTGGCGGTCATGACGACGGCGCGGCCGGCACGCTTAACAGCTGGGCGGTCTTCGTACCGCGGAGACGAACAGGGGAGAAAAAGGAAAACCAAAAAACTGTTCAAAAACTATTAACAAAGGCTGGGGATCACAGGACTCGACACATCAGGATGACGTTCAACGACTGACCAAGGACAAGGACTAGAACACACTTTAAATACACAGGAACTGATGAGGGGAAGACAAGGGACACCTGGAACTAATGACAATTAACATTGGAAACACCTGGGAACAATGAATTCAAAACACGAGACAGAGAAACTGGATGACGGAGCACATAGGGAGCAAAGACACACACAAAACCTGGCCCAGAGTCTGACACTTAGCCAGCGGTCAGGATGAATGCCGCTGACGAGTAACAAATTATTGAGCAGTCTTGTGGCATTCTCAACAGTCGGCTGTGTGATACTCCATGCCATATTCACAGTTCAGTAGCACAAAACTGTCCTCACAGTTGTTGCATGAAAAGGTGCCAAAACTGCTGTGATGAAAGACATTTACAAGAGGTGCAAGGAGATCTCTCCAGGCCAGGGATATTGTGAGTGTAGATTGAGAGAGAGGGAAAGAATTTGTCCAATTAACAAAAATACCAAAGCTTGACATTTCTTGGTGTGTCCAGCATTTGTTTCTTCCTGGAAATGTCACTCATTTGAATTGTTCCTCAACAGTATTGTCCTTTCAAACCAGGGGCTATCAGTCTGGAAAAGAGCTGTCTGTTAACTTAAAGAGACAGAATCCACAATGAATTATTACCGCCAGGAAAGAGCCTTATTTTTAGACCCCACTGTAGAGATGAATGTATTATGTATGAATCTTCAGGCCTGTAAGGTTACAATATTTATGACACCATGTGTTATCTTAATTACTTATTACATTGATATCATGCAAAGCCTCATATCTGTAATACATGGTTTATTTTGTTTTCATGATTTTATAGAGCTTATGAGAAAATAGTCTTATCTGAAAATAAAAATAGGCTGAAGGTGTGACATTGTTTAAGCGCACCATTTGCTTTGGTTTAGCAGTCGATTCGCTAAAGGAATTATGCAGATCAGCTAATGGTGCAAACATGCTCAAAAGGTGCTGAATGCATTTTCACAGTGCAATTTAAATCTTGCAGTTTGGCTTAGAGTGCTACACGCTAGAAAATGTACACAAACATCTAGGAATGCGCCAATATAAAACACATTATACACGGACATTACCGATAAGCTCATAATTATTTTTATGTTATGGCTGATAACCGATAAATGGCCAGTATTAAAAATCTTTACAGTTTTGCTTAAAATAAATAAAAATTATACTGTATTTACAAGTTCAGCGGGGTGGTCTGGACTACCATAAACCCAGAGCAGGTCGTTGGGGGGCCATCATCTTTCATGGCACATAAATTGCCTGGAGATGTTGGCGGTGTTCAAAGCTCTGAGGAGCTTTCTCCCAGACCTCGGGGGCCATCATGTCCTGATTCAATCGGATAATATGTCGGTGATCTTCTATATAAATCACCCGGGGGTCTGAGATCACACCCTCTTTGCAGACTGGTGCATTAGCTCCTCCTGTGGTCACAGGGGAATCTGGGGTCTCTGAGAGCAATGTATGTCCCCGGGGACCAAAACTTGCAAGCGGACATCCTGTTAAGGCAGGGGCTGATGCCTGGGGGAATGGAGACTCCACCCCGAGGTGAATGTACGCATTTCCCCCAATCGCTCTGCTCCCGGGAGTTCTAGAGAGGGTCTGTCGGAACTCTGCTCTTAGCTCTTAACTGCCCAGTGGCTTCAGTGCTGGAGTTCCTCCAAGATCGCTTCTCTGCTGGTCTTACCCCGTCCACACTAAAGGTGTACGTGGCTGCCATTGCGGCTTTCCACGCTCCTTTAGGTGTTGGGCCTCTGGGGAGGCACCAGCTGGTCGTGCGTTTCCTCCGTGGTGCATGGAGGATGAGGCCTGCGACTCGTTCCAGAGTCCCAACTTGGGATCTGGCTGTGGTCCTTGAAGGGCTGTCACTTGCCCCCTTCGAGCCTCTCGAGTCAGCTACGGCAAAGAACCTGACCTTTAAGATGGTCTTTCTCCTGGCAATTACTTCGCTCAAGAGAGTGGGGGATCTCCAGGCCTTGGCTATCTCGCCGACCTGCCTGGAGTTTGCCCCTGGAGGAGTTAAGGCCATTTTACATCCTAGGCCTGGCTATGTGCCCAAGGTGCCATCTAATAGGGCACGGCCGGTGGTTCTTCAGGCCTTCCATCCTCCGCCTCATGTGTCGGCGGAAGAAGAGAGGCTTCATCTGCTCTGCCCTGTCAGAGCATTGAACATTTTCATTCAGAAGTCCTCTCATTGGAGGAGGTCAGAACAGTTGTTGGTGTGCTTTGGATCACCCAAGAAGACCCCATCCACTCTTAAGGTGTACGTGGCAGCAAAAATCTCTATTGTGTACCAGCGTCCCTTTGTAGTTTCCGTTTCTGTCATCACATGCCACGTCACTCGCTACGTTATGACGCAACACCAATCAGCATTGGACTAGTTTCACACATGCTTCAAATGCTAGCACAACCATTTAGCGATTTCACCTCACTAACCTTCTGTTTGCATTGGGTGCATCCTGCAACTGCAATAGTAAACAGAAATTGGCAGATGTTTAACAAGTCAAAAAAGTCATGTTAGATGCAGGCTTTTATACAAGTAGATCTTGTATGAAAATACAAGAAAATACAAAACATCAGATGTTTTGTTTCGAGGTGTTGTGTGGCTGGAACAGTAGCTTTGCAGCATTTGTTTACTTGCAAGACGTTATGCCTTAGTTAATCATGCTGCGGTAAAAATATCTACGTGATTCAGAATAGATCTGCATGCAGAGAACTGAGGTGCGAGGGTTCAGTGCACGTAAGATCAACAGATCGATAGTCAACAGCCGCTGAATGTTCCCCTTTGACAACGCTGCCTTCTCAGTGAAGAGCGAGTCTCTCATCTGCCTCTTCAGCACTCGCTTCTATGCAACGAGTGCACAGTTAGAGCCAGTCGCATTATTTAATCAGGAGTGTGCTGTTTGTGTGCTGTCGTTAATGCAGCCCGTGTCCACCATAGTCTGTCATAGCATTTGAAGGAGACTGTTTTAATGGCCTTGCATCTATATTGGGTATGCGGTGGCTCTTTCCCACCTCTGTTTTCTCCTCACACTCTACTGCATCGTTCTACCTTGTCCTGAATTTTCCTCCTTTTTCAGTAATGCTTCCACTGGTTCTGCTCTCGTTGTGTGATTTCTTTCGTGATACAGTATTTGAAAACTGTAAAAGGAATATTCCAGTTTTAGCTCATTTAACATAATTATGTGGCATAATGTTGATTGTCGCAAAAATGAATTTTAACTTGTCCCTCCTTTTCTTAAAAAAAAAAGTTGTGTTAATTTGTGAAGATTATCATGATGAACAAAATGTCTAAGAATGGGAAACTTTGGTTATTCACAGCTTATTTTCTGCAGTAATCCAAAAGACAATCAAAAATATATATTTGGTTTTTGTCAAGGGAACCAGGGTGATGCTATAACTTTTGGGTTGACCTTCAAAATTACGTCATCACTACAGCACTCTGTTCCATTTGATGGCACTAGGAATTACACACTTCACCTTTAAATTTGGTTCTTAGTCTAATTTTTGAGAGCAGATGAATGAGCAGTCATCTGTTGAGCGAGTCGCTGATTAGGGCTGTCTGACAGAGGTGCTGATAGTAACTGTGTGAGAGAGAGAAAGAAAGCCACTTATCACCTTTGCATCCCATAAGCACTGTGCTAATTGTACCCGTTGTGCTGTATAATGTCACTGTACACTTGGTGAAATCCCCTGACTGATGCTATTTCTGATCATTTGGAGCAGAAATGAGCCCCACGCACCTCCTTGGTTTAATAGCTGTGCTTACGAGTGCCTTAAATTGCTGACTACTGCTGAAGTGTTAAGAGATGGAATGGAATGTTAGCAAATTGCTTACACCGCAAACACAGCAATCCAGTATACAGTATGTGAAGATAAACATTTTAAACTGTAGAATACTACACTGTTGTCACATGAACTTATGACGTTATGTCTTAAATTTTGAGGGTGGTATTTAGTTATCATACATTTTTATCATTTATTTAGAATTATTTTTTTTTGTGTGTGTAATTTTGTGATATAATAACTTTTGTCCAATAATGCTGGTTCATCACAAATGTAAAGCTTAATTGCATTGTGTTGTGGGATGCAGTGAAATAGTAGTGCACTCTAGTTGTATTTTGTACACTTTTTTGGCAAATGTGTCAGATCAACAGAAAAACTGAATACTGCACAGTCTAGGTACTGCATTCTGCAAAAATAGTATGAGTAGATCAGCATTTTTTAATTTCTGTATTATAAATTTATACACCTCAGAATAATTTTGTGAATACACTACAGTTCAAAAGTGATTTTTTTTCTTTAAAATTAATAAAAAAAATATATATATTTTTTTCTTGTGCTCACCGAAGCTATATTTATTTGATCAAAAATACAGTAAAACAGTGATGTTGTGAAATATTATTACAATTTAAAATAATTTTTTATTATTATTTTAATATATTTTAAAATTGAATTTATTTATGTGATGGCAAAGCTGAATTTTTACTCCAGTCTTCAGTGTCACAAAATTTTTGTGGAAACCTTGATAATTTTTTCTTTTCAGGATTTTTCATGATGTTTCAGGATATATACAGTATATATAAAAAAATCATATTTTAAATATTAAATTTATTATTTAATTAAAATATATTTTATATCAATTTACATTTAAAAAAACATTTTTTATACTTATGTTAATAAGTATTAGGGACATATTTGTTTAATAAGGCAGGGATTATGGAGGGTAAGTTTTTTTAAAACAGAAAGAGAGAAAGCACCTGTGCATGGAAGGGATCAATAATAAATCTCTTTCCACATCCCACCCAGCCGAAGTTACAAAACAGCTTATTCACAATGGCCAGGAGGATCTATGAGGAAAGCACTGAATTATTCATCGCTCTCCTCGACTACCAGGGTCTTCCTCACAGCTAACGCTCCAGCATGAGCTTGCATTAAATGATACGCTTTTTAATGTGTACTGTTGATGCAGATTTTACATTCACCAAGCCCTTCATCACGACTCAATTCCCCTGTGTGCTTAGATGATGTCCTCTCGGCTACCACATCATATTTTGACGAGTAGAAACAATAGAATGTTACGACCCTTATTAATGTAAAAAGAAATCAATAATTACATAAAAACATAATTAAAATGCTAGCTTTTCCTTTAAAGCAGCTTCGTTCCATAGGTTAATGAGCTGACTGACAGCGAGAGCCGCATCAGCACGAATAACAATGAGCAAGTGGGCTTTGGCCCCTTCTCTCAGACACTGCTTGATCGCACGCCCCATCTCTTTGTCTGTCTTCTCTTACATAATTCTGCTCCTGCTATTTACATCACTTCTGTTTTCAGGCTTTCCACAAGATACCTACAATTCTCCCCGTTTCTCCTGCTGTGGGCGCTGGAGGCGGGAAACTCGATAAAGAGTCATTCAATGCGATTATAGCTAATGACTCGGACTGAGGTGAGATAAAGGCTTATTGGTTGGCTCTTCGTGTAGCACCAGAGGGTTTGTTTACAGGGTGTTGAGCAGCTAACATGTGGGTTTCCCCATCTGTTTCCGACCAGAGCCACCCGTCAGGAGGAATGGTGTCATAGTGTAACAGGTTTGGTTGTGCACAAAGGGATGATCTGAAAAATGTGAATCGGCGCTGCATGGCAGTAATTGTAATTAAACTCCTTGTGAGATAAATTCTGTCATGTCGCTGTAGGGAATAAAAGAGCAGTCGTGATAACAGCATAATAAATGGAGCACTGGCTAAATATTTTCTCAGTAAGGGCCTTTGAAATATTAGAAATATTCCACCTCCGCAGTGTTTCCGTAATTCCTAAAGCCATTGCTGGATATGTTTCTTTTTTGCCCTAAATTAGACTGCTTATACAGTATGTACCTTCCCTCCACCTTTTAAAATGTAAATATATTTTAAACTTTTTCATATTTATATATATGCACATACACATGTTTGTATGTTTAAACAATTTTAAATGTATATAATATATAGTTAAATAATATTAAATTCAATGTATAATAACAGTTTTTTTAAAGCTTTTTTTTCTTCTTTCTCTTCTTTTATTTTTTTTTCTTTTGATATTGGGATGCTTTATTTCTTTACTCGTGTAGCATTTTGACCCATGACATTTAAGTGCCACCTGCGGTTCACCAAATCATCTCCCAGACCGTTATCGGACATGGCTGTACACTTGCTTCCATTGTCAGCGCCAGTATGCTCTGAGCACCCAAGTATCCATCAAGACGAGGTGAAGGTTAATTACATTCTGACGTTAATTACACAGTCCTGAGGACATATACCAGAGGAGGATCGCATGACATTGATAGCCGAGATATTATCTTCCTTTTCCTTACACTGGCCCTTTGAAGATTTCCCTCAATATATTTCACCACCTTCTTTACACAGTGGGGTTTTGTTTTCACAACAGTAATAGAATTCAGGAATCATAAAAAAGCCAGCATAATGCCTTTGGGTGAGAATTGGAATTATGCAAATTAGTCTCTGGTCGTGAGTAATTCATTAGCGCCTGCAATATAACAAAGATATTCGGCTGCTACTTCTTTCAGGCACATAAATTGGGTTATAACTTTTGCAGACAGGTTATGTTTCATATGATTTACTCATGAGCTCATTTACATGTATTGCATTACCAACTGTGCATTGTGCCTTGTTTTACATCTCATGCCTGTCATTGCAGGTTAAAACATACCTGGGCATCCTTTGTATGGGTAAATTTGGTACTTTTATAAATGAATCAAGTTGAACACCTGTAATCAATTATGAGAAAACATTTTTCCTGAACAGCAATTTCAAAATGTTCAGAAATGCAAGACAAAAATTATTACGCCGTCAGTATTTAAATGAAGTAATTGTCATTCAGAGCAAGTACACCTTCTTTCTATGTAAATTAGACTCATTTAGGGATGGGAATCATGAAGAATTTAATGGTTCTAGTTCCAATTCCTCTTAACAATTCATGTCACTCTGTTTATGGTTCCATTAATGACTCTTTTAATACTTTTAAGGAATAAATGTTTGGAAAAATTAAACAGTTCCATCGCCAACTATATGAGATCATTAAAAAAATAAATCATTTTAAAACAATTTTTGCCAAAGCTTTTTTAGAAGCAGCATTAATGTTACCCATTAATTGGCCTTAACTATATATTAGAAAACAATACCAAACAAACAAAAATGTGGTTTCAGTTATTTATTTTCTTAAAATATTGACAAAATGTACATATTTAACTGCACATTGTCATGTGAACAACCAGTCAGCAACTACGTCTCCTGCCTATTTGTAAGCTGTATGTGTTTGATTCACTAAAATGAACCGACTCATTAAAGTCATTTGTTTGGGAGTCGGCCTACACTGATACCGATAACAATACCTTGATTACGATACCGGTTCCTGAATGCAGGGCCGTTTCTAGCCATTTTGACGCCCTAGGCAAAATCCAAATTGGCGCCCACCCCAATAAATTTTATTGGCATGTTTAGATATTATCAATGACTACTTTTTGTCTTTGTGTTTTTAAAAAAAAAATGTTTTTTTATAGTTTTTTTGTTGTTTGAAATGTTGATTTAAAGTGTCTATTTTTCATTATTATTTCAGTCAAACCTATAAAAAACTGTTACACCAAACTACATAAAAAAAGCTTGATCAGTCACATAAAAGTAATCAGACTCCAGCTACTTATTCCTTTGTTACTCATTGACGCGTGAACGTGACGCTCTGCTCTCTATGTGTATGACGCTGCTTCCATTAAGTGCTGTTAGTAGTGAATGAATTAATTCAGCATTTCAACATTTCCGTAAGGATGCGCTAAATTCAACAAACCGGTTTAATATAGGATGTATTGATCTTGTGATTTAGCGAATTTTACTATACCAATATTTTTTTAATTGGACGTTAAATTTTTATATGTGAATATTACACACACCACACTGATCCTTTAACAATGCATTGGCGGAAAAAAAGCACACCTTTTGGACCAATTTTGCAGCGTGATTTCTCGACTGCCACAAATGCTGCCTTAACAAAATACTAATTTTGTGCACTTTTTTTACTGTACCAATATTTTAAATTGGTCTTTGAACTTAGCTTTATTGCAAGGCTAAAAAAAACAAAAAAACACATTACTTTGCCAAAGCACTGACAGAACCCATAGATCTAATGGTGTTGTTGAGCGCTCCAAATGCAAACTTTGCATGCAACAATCCGGCAGCAATTGACAGCGCTCTGATCCAATGGCATATAGGCATCGTCAGATTGACAGTACTCTAGCCCAATGATGTTGGGGGATCCAGTGGGGGTGGCAATCATATTTCTGGTTGGCCGTGCCACTCTTTATCACAACCCTGCTAAAATGTAGTGCCAGTACGTGCGCTCATTGGCGCCCCCTCCTGCTGGTGGTGCCCTAGGCAACCGCCTAGTTTGCCTGTGCCTAGAAACGGTACTGCCTGAATGATACTTTTTCCGATACCAATTTTATGAAATCTGTTTTAACAAGATTACATTAAACATTACCTCAAAAAATGTTGGTTTTATTTTTTCAGCTTGTTAAAATTTGTACAGACTCAAAGACTCATCTTTCGAGCCACTGCACAAAAGAACAAAATAAAGCAGAAAGCAATAAAATGTAACCAACAAAATAAATCAGTGCAAATAGTTTTAATAAAGTTCAAGTAATTTTCAGTTTCCAGATCTTTTAGGCTACATTTACACCAGTGCATTTTCGTTTTAAAATGCATAGCTCAGACAGAATCATAATTTCTATTAATTTTCAACCGATTTACTGATGAGCATTAGCAGCACGGGCTTTAAAGTGAAGCCCGTACCCGAGATCGTCTGACCCGACCCGAGCGGCACAGTTAAATTTAGAGCCCGAACCTTGAAATCTTTTTTTTTTTTCCCACAACGAATAGTCAATTTAATAAAATGCTGTATTTCACGATTGCATGCAACGGTCAGTAAGCAAATAACGTTACATGTAAAGAAACAGAATCATTGAGGCTCGGCCAGTTCACAAGGCAAAAGAAAAAACACTTACCAGTTATGAAAGTTTATGAACATCAGGTGCAGTGTTCACATAAATTCTGCCGAGTTTTTGAATGGTTGAATACGACAAAACGATAATTCTTCCATCGTGCAAATTATGGTCATTTTCGTCAGTTAAGGCTCGTTAGCATTCGGCCTGCTTTAAATCAGACACAGAGATGCAGTGCGGTAAGATCGCATTTATTTGAATTAATTAGTCTAATTATATAATTTATTTGAATTAGCGCACGCACGCGCGCGCGCGAGAGAGAGAGAGAGAGAGAGAGAGAGAGAGAGAGATGAAAGTTGCGTGTGTGAACCTGTGTCTGCGCATCTCTCTCTACAAGCAATGAGGCTTAGTTCCTTCAAAAACAGCGATTTTACCCCCTCATTGCAGAAAAAATATAACGTTGCGAGTCAGTAGCCTGTCGAAGCTATTTTACTAATAATATGTGTCGAATAATGTGTGTGCGTGCGTCTATGAAAGCAGCGTAGCC
>NW_015536549.1:2303108-2306715 GCF_001515605.1 Sinocyclocheilus anshuiensis
ATGCTGCTTCCATTAAGTGCTGTTAGTAGTGAATGAATTAATTCAGCATTTCAACATTTCCGTAAGGATGCGCTAAATTCAACAAACCGGTTTAATATAGGATGTATTGATCTTGTGATTTAGCGAATTTTACTATACCAATATTTTTTTAATTGACCGTAAAATTTTTATATGTGAATATTACACACACCACACTGATCCTTTAACAATGCATTGGCGGAAAAAAAGCACACCTTTTGGACCAATTTTGCAGCGTGATTTCTCGACTGCCACAAATGCTGCCTTAACAAAATACTAATTTTGTGCACTTTTTTTACTGTACCAATATTTTAAATTGGTCTTTGAACTTAGCTTTATTGCAAGGCTAAAAAAAACACACTTTGCCAAAGCACTGACAGAACCCATAGATCTAATGCCCAGCAAGCAATAGCCGTCATTTCAACGTCTCGGTTAAGTATAGACCCGATATAGTCCGGCTATGTGTATGTGCACTTCTTGCCTAAATAACATTGAATTTGGTTTCATGTCATTTTGGGGCAAAATAACTTGTGAGATGTATGATATTCCATCATGTAAGCAAAGTAACAGCGTTTACAAGGTGTTTGGTTTAATTTTGGTTGGTAAACACGTGTACCACAGATGCATATAATACTACCCGCCTGACATTGGCATGTGTTATTCAGGTGTCAAAGTTGTGCAGAGTTGAAGGAAGAAACCTCAAAGACAGTGCCAGAAGAATGAACTTAGCTTTATTGCAAGGCTAAAAAAAACAAAAAAACACATTACTTTGCCAAAGCACTGACAGAACCCATAGATCTAATGGTGTTGTTGAGCGCTCCAAATGCAAACTTTGCATGCAACAATCAGGCAGCAATTGACAGCACTCTGATCTAGTGGCATACAGGCATCACAACCCTGCTAAAATGTAGTGCCAGTACGTGCGCTCATTGGCGCCCCCTCCTGCTGGTGGTGCCCTAGGCAACCGCCTAGTTTGCCTGTGCCTAGAAACGGTACTGCCTGAATGATACTTTTTCCGATACCAATTTTATGAAATCTGTTTTAACAAGATTACATTAAACATTACCTCAAAAAATGTTGGTTTTATTTTTTCAGCTTGTTAAAATTTGTACAGACTCAAAGACTCATCTTTCGAGCCACTGCACAAAAGAACAAAATAAAGCAGAAAGCAATAAAATGTAACCAACAAAATAAATCAGTGCAAATAGTTTTAATAAAGTTCAAGTAATTTTCAGTTTCCAGATCTTTTAGGCTACATTTACACCAGTGCATTTTCGTTTTAAAATGCATAGCTCAGACAGAATCATAATTTCTATTAATTTTCAACCGATTTACTGATGAGCATTAGCAGCACGGGCTTTAAAGTGAAGCCCGTACCCGAGATCGTCTGACCCGACCCGAGCGGCACAGTTAAATTTAGAGCCCGAACCTTGAAATCTTTTTTTTTTTTCCCACAACGAATAGTCAATTTAATAAAATGCTGTATTTCACGATTGCATGCAACGGTCAGTAAGCAAATAACGTTACATGTAAAGAAACAGAATCATTGAGGCTCGGCCAGTTCACAAGGCAAAAGAAAAAACACTTACCAGTTATGAAAGTTTATGAACATCAGGTGCAGTGTTCACATAAATTCTGCCGAGTTTTTGAATGGTTGAATACGACAAAACGATAATTCTTCCATCGTGCAAATTATGGTCATTTTCGTCAGTTAAGGCTCGTTAGCATTCGGCCTGCTTTAAATCAGACACAGAGATGCAGTGCGGTAAGATCGCATTTATTTGAATTAATTAGTCTAATTATATAATTTATTTGAATTAGCGCACGCACGCGCGCGCGCGAGAGAGAGAGAGAGAGAGAGAGAGATGAAAGTTGCGTGTGTGAACCTGCGTCTGCGCATCTCTCTCTACAAGCAATGAGGCTTAGTTCCTTCAAAAACAGCGATTTTACCCCCTCATTGCAGAAAAAATATAACGTTGCGAGTCAGTAGCCTGTCGAAGCTATTTTACTAATAATATGTGTCGAATAATGTGTGTGCGTGCGTCTATGAAAGCAGCGTAGCCTGCATATTTTTTTAGTTTAGCTATAAACCCGAGCCCGACCCAAACCCGAAGCTATTCATTAACTGTCTGCCTGTGTTTTCTCTTCCGCGATCGCTGTTCTGACTCAAACTCATTCGCTGCTCATATGTCAATCATATTACCCCGCCTTGTGATTTTCATGACATTATGCCTATTTTCATAACAATAGGGTGTTTACATGAGAAATGCTAAGCAGGTGTAGTGATTAGCTTGATATAAAAGAATGCAAATAACATATTTCAGCAACATTATATGTATACAAAACACACATTAGATCGCAATCAGAAGTCATTACAAACACTCGATAGTGGTTTAAAGTGAGTTTTGAGTGAAAGCGTAATATAAATATTATAAATTGTCTTATGTAGCATGATGCTACAGTGTGCATGAATGGTCACGTAACATGCATTTTCGTAGTGTGGTCGGAGATCTTTTCTGAAACGCAGTGGAAACGGCAGTATGGACAAGGATCGTTTTCATTTTAAAATGCTGTTTTAAAACGAAAACGGACTAGTGTAAACGTTCTGAACTCGATACCCAGCCCTAGTATTGTATGTTTGAGAATTGGGTCTTCACTGGTTGCACTGTCAGTTTTCGTTTCACTAAAAAGAACTAGTTTTAAGTAGAGCTATGTTGTTTGATTCACTAAAAGGAACCGGTTCATAAGAGTCATTGTTTTGTAATAAAACTACATTGATCACACTGTCTGTTTTGCACTGTAGATTAGAGGTCTACACGGGTCCAAAAATTCGTACCCGAACCCAAAGAGACCCGTAAATGTGCTACACTGAACCGACCCGGACCCGTCTATTATTTTGAAAGTTGGACCCGGGCCCGTGCAGAACCAAGAAATGTCAAAAATTTACTACCCGGAACCGACGCGGACGTCAATTATTTGAAAGATGGACCCGAACCCGGCCGGGAAGACACAGACCCGACTGGACCCGATCGGCACATATTCCACAGCAAATTGCTTGTTACTTTAACAAGTCGATAAACAAGTTGCGAAAATTAAACTTTTTGTCTTAACTAATGTAAGAAGCCTTCTCCCTTGTACCTGACTGTGATGCACACAATCCTCCTTGCCAAGAAAGTTCCATCCGTGTTATTCCTCTCTTGCCAATTGAAATGCGTAATCCACTAATTATTCCAGTTTCAAAAGTCCACTTGCTCTCACGGTGACAAATGCGACTTGGCAGTTTTGCATTTTTTGTATCTCGAGTCAACTTGCATAATAATTTAGACTGTTTGCCCATTTGGATTATAATAACGATTGCTCGTCCAGTGCCATGGCTGCTGACGTTAGCTTTACTTATTTGCTATCATCTCTGTGCTCTCTGAGCCGAGTCTGAGCAAAAATGTTAGATATAACAACAAGACGGTTCATTCATAATATTATTAAAAAAAGAATCAATAATAACTCGCATACCTCATGAAGGTATCCATTATCACCGTGCGTGTGCATTAACTCCGCCCACCGGGCTTCTGATGACTTCGCCCGGGGTTTT
>NW_015536549.1:2306903-2316657 GCF_001515605.1 Sinocyclocheilus anshuiensis
CCCGGGTCCTCGGGTCTCGGGTCCTCCGTGTAGACCTGATAAATACGTTGTTAAGGAATATGTGATGATGTGGGTTGTTTTTAGCAATATGTTGGCAAGCAGATAGCTCTCTTAGGACCTTTACTGAACCCATGCAGTTGTTTATAGACTCCTATGAGTTTGAGCTATCAAAACCTTAGCTAAGAGTCTAATAGATCACCCTGCGGTCATGATGCCTTTAAGGGCCTCTGTGCTGCCTTGCTTGAGTTTATGAAGCGCTTTTGTTTTAAGAACTCAGGTACGGCTATTTACAGTCAGTATAGAAAAGAATCACCCCCTTTAAAATAATTTGCAGCCTGAAATGAAGACAGACAGTTTTTGTTTTATCCAGCTGTATTTTTTCAGTGCAACTTATAACATCCAAGTGAAAGATACACCAACATGTCAGGAAAAAAAAAAAAAAAAAAAAGGATCACCCCCTCCTAAAATGACTTGTAAACTCAATCAGGTGTAGCTAATCACTTTCTCAATGGCACACAAAGCCATTTGACTTTCAACTGTGATCAGATTTTGATTAGCTCAGCATGAAAAGAGCTTTATACGTTGCACTGAATAAATACAGCTGGATAAAACAAAAACTGTGTCCACCTTCATTTCAGGCTGCAAAGCAACAAAATGTGATTAATTTAAAGGGGGGTGATTCTTTTCTATACTCACTATAACTCTATCCTGGTGGCCATGTTTGTGAAAATGAAATGTGTAAAGCAGTGCAGAAAGAGGGAGAACGATCCCACTGTATGAGATAAAATAAACATCAGATGGCAAGATAAGGACCGTTGGCGCAATGCAGAAAGTCTATTTTGGGGGCTGGGAGAAGGACTAGTGTGAGCAGCCCCAGTAGGACCCTCATTCAGGAGTCATAACATCTCCCTCCCATTCTTCACTGATCACGCCCAATGCAAATACCAGCATGCGTTTCATTTAGCACTCGCTGTCAGTAAGTGCACCGAATTAACAAGTGAATGAAGTGGAAATGGGGAAAATTGATATTGGTCACAGATCATGTGTAAAAAAGGAAAGAAGCTATTGCATAATGCACTAAAACCAGGTTGCAGTTCAGTGGTGCATCTATAAATTTATGCTCTGTGGATTTTTAACACTAAAAGCTTTTATCCTAACGGATGTTATGCAATGAAGAGCATAAAATGACTTGTGGCGTACCTGCTATAAATGCATTTGAAGGGAAGAACAGGGAGTTGATTTTTTTGCAGTTTTATAAATCAGCACTTGACAGATATATTATGGCACTGAGACAGCAGCTAAAGCAGTGGTGGGTTGTGATCTGATAATAGGTGTAGGTCTATAATAAAAGGGTCATGGACTGCAGGAGAAAAAAACATGAAACTAACAATATTATGATGCATAATTAGGATAAAACAATAAAATATTGTTTTTACCTACCACAATGTTTTTTGTGGTGAATTATGAATTAGAGAATTAGAGAGCAAATCCATCCGTAAACACATCATTGATATATTCATGCAATATGCTGTGCATTTAGTATATTCAGGAGCCTAAGTTTGTTTCATATGTTAGGCTGTTAAATCACACTTTGGCTATTGTTTATGCATTTAAAAAAATTGTCAGATTTAAAACTGACAATTGTCAGATAAAAAAAACAGATTTATTGCTGCTGTTCAGAAGTTGCTTATTGTTGGGTCTATGCTGTTCGTGGTAACGTTGATTTTAAGGACATTTTTGTTTGCTTTTGTACATTGAACAATGGCCAGTTGATGTCCAATGTTAAGTCAGTTGAGAACCACTGTGTTAAAACAAGTGTGAAGGTTTTTGGTGCTTAAATTCTACAATGCCTTTATTGTACAATAACAAATTAGCTATTTTGTGACATATCAAAAGACTCAAACAGTTACATTGCTGAATATAATTGAAACTTTCTTTCACAAAGAAAGAAACTCTCTCTTTTATTCTGTATGCTAATCTTCTGCTAGGAGACTTTAAAATTCTTTTCTATGCCTTTTTTTTCTGTCAGTTTTGCTAATGTTGACAGATTGCTTTTTTTTATCATTTTAGAACCACGTGCATTAGAACCACTGAAACCACTTATTTATTATAATACCTTATCTTGCTTTGCATAAGATGGTATACAGTGGCTCCCAAAAAGTATTCAGACACACCTAAAAATGTATGAATGTCATTGAATTATGAAATACTAAACCATGATGTGGCGTGCAAAGCAAGTACCTTATAATTTCAAGTGGTACTCACTTCCAGCTCCACCTCTCTGGACGTCTAATGGGGTGGACAGATGGAGTTGTGGGTAGGGTTAGGGTGTGGTTGGATATTCTAGCTCCACCCATTAAGCACAAATTACATTTGCTCCTCCTCGCTGGACGTAAGCCCCACCCATTTGCTCTGCAGTGAGCAGCCTCTCTATAATTTACACTACCATTCAAAACTGTTTCGGAGTGGTGAGATGTTTCTTGTTTTTGTTTTTTTGAAAGAAATTAATACTTTAATATTCAGGATGGATTAAATTGATCAAAATTGACAGTAAAAACTTTTACATTGTTACAAAAAATTATATTTCAAATAAATTATTCTTTTAATGCTGTTTCTACTCATCAAGGATTTTTTTTTTTTAATGTATCATGGTTTCAACACAAAATATTAAGCAGCATAACTGTTTTCAACATTGATAATAAGAAATGCTATTTGAGCACCAAATCAGCATATTATAGAATGATTTCTGAAGGCTCATGTGACACTGAAGACTGGAGTAATGGCTAGTGAAAATTCTGCTTTTCCCTCCTAGGAATAAGTGACATTTTTAAATATATTAAAATAGAAAAGTTAATTTAAATCATAATTATATTTCACAATATTACTTTTTATGGCATCTTTTATTAAATACATGCAGCCTGTGTGAGCATATAAGACTTCATAAACATTTAAAAAATCTTACAGACTCCAAACTTTTGAATACTTATGTGTAAATAATTTCAGACCGCTGCAAAAGTGTATCAGAAAAGTTAGTTGTAAAAAATGTCTAGCATCATTTGTTTGCAGGTGCCACTTGGTGTAATGTTTTCTTTAAATTTTTTGATGCCATTGTATGAAAGGAGGATGAAATAGGGTTGATTGAGATGGCCGATACTGTGTCTGTGTGGGTGTATGAATCACAAATCAACGTCTCAACGTCTTGCTGTCTTGTCACTGTATCCCAGTGCAGCATCTCGAGGTCTTCTCTCTTTCCCTCTCAGTTTGAGGTGTCATTTGTTGTGTTAAAAGCTAAAGAGTGCAGCTTGCACTGACAGAATCGATATGCTTTAGCTACTGGAACGAAGAGGGCAGCAGGGGCTCTCGTTATGGGGTCGAAGTGGATGACCACATGCCAACAGGGAAGTAGATCTGCACAGGAACAGTCGTCTCACCCGGTCCTGCAATGTGTTTTCCTCCCACACAAACACATACACATTCATACACCAGGGATGTTTTGTTCAAGGGAGACATTGCCTCCGCAACAAAAATCAGATAAGAAAATGATTTATAGTGCAGAAATAGAACAAAAAATATTATGAAATATATGAGCAGATTGTGTGAATGTGAGGGGGTAACTATCAAATACATTTTTTTTTTCCGGTTGACTGCCCTGACCTTATTTTAAAGCGATGGTTCACCCAAAAACCATTTACTCACACTAATGTCATTGCAAAACCTGTATGATTTTCTTCTGTGGTATGATATCTTTTATGTCAGGGGGGTCTAAAACAACATAGCACCCCACTGACTTTAATTTTATGGACAGAAAAGCACAGACTTCTTTCGAAATGTCTTTTGAAAAGTGAGACATACAGGTTTGGAATGACATGAGGGTGAGTATGATGAAAGTGATGACAGAACTTTCATTTTTGGGTGAACTATTCCGTTAATAATGTCTATTTTACATTTACATTTAGTTTATTTAGCAGATGCTATTATCCAAAGCGACTTACAAATGAGGACAGTAGAAGCAATCAAAACCAACAAAAGAGCAAAAATTTGTAAGAGCTGTGACAAGTCTCGGTTAGTTTAACGCAGTACACACAACAAGGGCTTTTTTAATAAAAAGAAAACAAGTAGATAGAATAGAATAAGAATAGAGAACGCTAGTGTTAGAGGGTCAATAAAAAAAATGCATTAAAAACATACAAGTCGAAAGAATAGAAAAAGAATAGAGAACACTAGTGTTAGAGGATTTTTTTTTATAATAAATAAAAAGAAAACAAGTAGATAGAATAGAAAAAGAATAGAGAGTGCTAGTGTTAGTGGGTCAGGTGTAGAAGAGATGTGTTTTTAGCTGTTTCTTGAAGATGACTCGGCTGCTCGGATTGAGTTGGGCAGGTCATTCCACCAGGAGGGAACAGTTAATGAAGAAGTCTGTGAAAGTGATTTTGTGCCTCTTGAGGGCACATAAGTCTGAAGTAGTGAATTTAGGTAAAGAGGTGCAGAGCCAGTGGTTGTTTTGTAGGCAAACATATAAAACCAATAGCGGTTTTATGCGAACCGCTATTGGTAGCTAGTGCAAATTGATGAACAGAGGTGTGACATGCTCTTTTCGGTTAATCTAATTTGGATTAGTTGTAGAGGTTTGATAGAACTGGCTGGAAGACCTGCCAAGAGAGCATTGCAATAGTCCAGCCTGGACAGAACAAGAGCTTGAACAAGGAGTTGTGTAGCATGTTCCAAAAGAAAGGGCCTGATCTTCCTAAGGCTGTATAAAGCAAATCTGCAGGACCGGGCAGATTTAGCAATGTGGTCTGTGAAATTCAGTTGATCATCAATCACAACTACAAGGTTCCTAGCTCTCCTTGAAGGAGGTTATGGTTGATGCGCCTAGCTGAATGGTGAAATTGTGTTGGGTTTGCTGAAACCACAAGCAGTTCTGTCTTGGCAAGGTTGAGTTGAAGGGGATGGTCCTTCATCCAGCAAGAAATGTCTGTTAGAAATGCTGAGATGCGAGCAGCTATCATCGGATCATCAGGAGATGAGTGTCATCAGCATAGCAGTGATATGAAAAGCCATGTTTCTGAATGACAGAACCTAGTGATGCCATGTAGACAGAGAAGAGAAGTGATCCAAGAACTGAGCCCTGAGGCACCCCAGTAGCTAGATGTTGTGATTTGGACACCTCACCTCTCCAAGATACCTTGAAGGGCCTATCTGAGAGGTAAGACTCGAACCACTGGAGTGCAGTTCCTGAGATACCCTTTGCCAAAAGGCTTGACAGGAGGATCTGGTGGTTAACCATGTCAAAAGCAGCAGACAGATCCAGCAAGATAAATATTGGAAGATTTGGAAGCCGCTCTTGCCAGTCTTAGGGCTGCAACAACCGAGAGCAAGGCAGTCTCGGTTGAATGTCCAATTCTGAAGCCAGACTGGTTGCTTTCCAGGAGGTTTTTCTGTGTGAGAAAGGCAGAGACTTGGTTGAACACAACTCGTTCAAGTGTTTTGCAATGAATGGAAGAAGGGATTCCGGTCTGTAGCTCTCTAAAAGTGCTGGGTTGAGAGTGGGTTTCTTAAGTAGTGGGGTTATTTTATAGGTCTAACAAAGAAAGTCCACTTTAAAATAAAAGTTGTTCCAATGAAGAACCTTTAACATCCTTGGAACCTTTTGAAGCAAAAAAGTTTTTTTGTATTGGAAAAAGGTTCTTTAGATTACAAAATGCATTTCAAACACAAAAAATTGTTCTTTTCAGAACTGTTCATTAAAAGGTTCTTTGGGGAACCCAAAATGGTTCTTCTATGGCATCACTGCAAAAACCCTCTTTTAGAAACCTATTATTTTTAAGTGTGTAGAAATTGCCCTTACTCCTGATAACTTGCATGTACTCCTGAGGTACGTAAATCACTGACGTAAAACACCAGGAAAACAAGAACAGACTGTAATGTTCAGGAAAAAGGTGGATAAAGCTAATGTGATTGAAACTCTGAAGGATTTAGGGCAGTATATACTTGCTGAATTCTAGCGCCCTGCCCTCTGTGATGTGAGAGGAAATATATCACTGGCAACAGGAAAAAACAAAGACTTAATACCGTCATGTGGATAGGAATGAGGAATGTGGTCAAGCGTTTTCCATATAAACACAATGAACGCAAGTTGGGACAGGAAGAGCTCGGCACACTCCTTTGGAGACTGCTGTATTTAGATGTTATAGAATCCACAGTTAATTTTAAGGCAATTTCATTTGTCTTCCCTTAAATGCTTAATAGAGTAGCTTAATTTTTGATTTTGTTAAATGTTATGTTTTTTTCTTCATCATCATTAAAGTATGGTGAAGTAGCAGATTAACCAAACCAAACTCCAAATGGCACCATGGCAGTAAGAAGACATTATGGACACAGACACCACTTAAATCCACAGTAACCACACAGTCTTTTCTCTCAATGAGAAGGATTCATGGAGAGCTTGTTGAGAAACTCTTGAAAGTCTGTCATTCAATGAAGTCCAGCCGCAATCACAGGGTTCGAGAGGAGAGAATGATCCGCTTGAGCAGCCTTCCTCTCCGGAGGCATTCCTGGATATGGTGAGAGTTTCCTTTAGCATGTATGTTTATGTGTGTTTATGTTTCTGGTGAGGCAGCATCCACAACACAACAATGCGTCAAAGAACATTCAGCACTTTTCACATTCTCATTGTTTTGGTTGTGTTGTATGTGATTGAGAGCACATGTCTGTTTGAGTGTGTGCGTGTGTCAGTTATCTGAACTGATGCTTTGTCACAGGTTGCCGGTGGCTCTCGTCCGCTAGCTTGCTATTCAGACTAAATTTACTGTTTAATGGTGGACTAATTTCCTGTGGCCTAATCCAGCATTAAATGCCTGAGCAGGTTCACATATGAGGGTATATATCAAAAGCAGATTAGCAAGGGAGGCAGTTATAATTTCATCAGAGAGTGTTATGTGTTTGTAAGCCTATCAGAGCAGAACCTCTATAAATGCCAAGTATGATTATAGTAACAGTTAATTTCTAGTTCACAGTCTTAAGGATGAGATGCATTGTTCATATTTGAATAATCCAAGTTTCATATACAATTATTTTGTTATTTTATTTGTGCATAATATAATTAATATAATATTTAAAAATCTAATAATATTTTCATACACACATACAAATAAATAAATGCATATATATATATATACTGTATATATATATACTTGAAAACAATTGTTCTGCTTAATATTTTCGTGGAAACAGTGATATATTTATTTCTGGATTATTTGATAAATAGAAACTTTTTTAAAAGTTTTTATTTATTTTATTGTAGTTATTTATTTATTTATTAAATAAAGTAGCATGAAGATTTTATGAACAAATAATGAGGCTTGAGAAGAGAGTCAGATCTTTTTTTTGGTCTTATTTCACAGTTCATTCAGTAATAATTAAAATATATAGCAGTATGCTATACTGTATATTGAGGGTTGAATTAAATAGATTTTTTTTTCATAGCTTTCATGTGCCAAATATCAATAACAAAAACAGACATTTGGAAAATGGCATTCGTTTCCGCTTTCTTTTCTATCATAAAAAATATGACTGCTTTACAGCAGCCCTCTCATCTTTCAAATACAGCGACATTTTTTTTCCTGATTCACTGCAGGCCCATCATGTAATCTCTGACCATGGACTTGCCAAGGTGCTGATTTCCCTGGAAATACAGGCGCTTGTGTAGCACTTCTCATCCCTTTTGCTCAGCGGAGAGGCTTGGCTGATAGATGCTTTATTGAATCTGCTGCTGGGCTCCTTGACAACAGTGAGGAACGAGTGGGTGTTTCGCTATTAATTCACAATAAGAACACAGTGTCAGCACAGTCAGCGGGCGGCATTCAGCTCCGTCCGTATTTCCAACCCTGTTGATGCGGGAAGAATAGCGCCTGAAGTGGCTAGCATCGTTAGCGGCCCACCAATGCTAACCCGATTCGTTGCTGCCGTCATATTTCCTGTGCGTTTCAAAACATCTCTCATGTCAGTGTGTGGGCTGCCGCATTTCATACATGGATAGTCAGGCTTACACAATCTGTTTGTGCGATTGATGATAGCTTATCACTTAACGGATGCGACAGGATCCTAAGGATTTGCACTGTAACTTCCCTTAAGGGACTAACCCAAAAAACAGCATTGTTACTTTACTGCAACATTCACCCCTACTCAGCAGCACCTTTTCATTTATCTGGGATGACAGCAGTCGCTATGCTAATTTTCTGTTATTTTGTTATCTGTATATGTTTTAGGCACACAAAGTCATTCATTTAAAATCAAAAACCACATTGTAGCAGGATAATTGTAATAATCAAGCGTAGCGTTAGTTCTGGCAGGTCACGTTAGTCAAGCTCACATCAGCTGACCTTCAGCTGATCCCCATCTACCTATGGGACTACGACACCTATCTAAGCATTCATATATAAGGTCCCTCAGTATTATCAGCAGTTTTCGCATTGCTCAATAGCTAATTACCCTTCTCCATCCCCAACCCTCCTCTGTCAGTCGGGATTCAGCCTTCTGATTCTCCTTGAATCAGACTAATTCTAAAATGTGTACATAAAATGATTGAACTTTAACAATATCTGCAATACATTTATGTTAGTTCTGTTCTGTTTACCCTGGGGGGTTATTGCTGCTCTCCCTGCTCTCATCCATGCTAGGCTGCATGGAGGCGCAGGGAGTTCTTGCCCAGAACGGAACCATACCGCCAATTCAAACTGTATGCTAATTGTCAATCATCTTTGACGATAGTGGTCCTGACAGAAATGCCTCCGAGTTGTGGACTGAATGGCTTATTGTGAGCTCCCAGCATGCACTTCAGTGTCTTTTCTATGTGGCATTTCACATAGCACTAGAGGTAATCCAGAGAACAGCTTGCTCAGGAAGAAATAAGCTACAACCCCAATTCATTTGTAGCGCGCCCCATGTACTGAAAGACTTCTCAGACGTTGTTGAAATGGAAATAATGAGCAGGAACACTTCCGATGTTCTCTTGGCTTTATGAGGAATAGAGATCACTCAGAGACCCCCTCCCATGCATACACTCAGCGTTCATGATGCTGTAAAATACTGTCGTTGATCCAAGGTGCTATCCGTCCTTGAAAGCGTGTGTGGTGCACAGCCTTCCGTTTCATCGCCGTTAGTGCTGTTCTGTAAAAGCCGTCTTACAACTGCAGGGGTGGGATTGGTGGCCCACATGTGTGAATCCCATACCAAGAGCCTTTTATTTTTATTTTGACACCTTAAGTGGTAAGAAATATGAAGATGCTTTACTTTATTCATGCTTACAGTGCGTGGCTACTGTTTATCTGTGGAGGGGAAGGGTCACATGCAGTGTGAATAATGAAATTTTAGGGTAACACTTTATAATAACAGCACACTATGAATCATTAGTTAAGCATTAGTAAATAGTCAATTCATCCTTTATAAAGCATTGTTCCGACATTAATAGGCATTAGTAAGCAGTTTATAAATACAGCTATAAATATTTTGTTCTTGAGCATATCTATAATGTTTAATAATTGTATTTTCATACTTTATTAACGATCAATTTATCTTTTTTTTTTTATTATTACATTATTTACAAACACTGAGTTGTCAGTGGTTCATAAGATCATTAAGAAAGTGTAAGTAAATGATTAATAAACTATTTAAATGTACATATATAAATCTTATTATTTAGGCACATGATAATAGTTGCTCAGTGTGTTAATAACTGCTTTATTGACACATATTC
>NW_015536549.1:2316676-2320421 GCF_001515605.1 Sinocyclocheilus anshuiensis
ATTTATAAATGTATAAATCTTATTATTTAGACACATGATAATAGTTGCTCAGTGTGTTAATAAATGCTTTATTAACACATATTCCTGCTTTAATTCATGATTAAGTCAGGTAGTTATAAAACATTTAGTAGTTGCCAGCCATCTATTTTTGTGAGCTCATCTAAAGTGAGGACTATTTATACCTTGTAAAGCATTTACAAAGGAGATTTAAAGGATCATTTATCTTCCAAACAGAAAAGTTAAACACAACACAGAGGGATACAGAACACAGAAATATATGTTTTCAAGATGCAAAAAATGAAACTACAGCTGTACACTTGATAAAAAATGAAAAATAAACCTCTGCAATTTCATAGAAAAAAAATTAAAGTGTACAGTTGTACAGTTTCATTTTATTGCATCTTGAAATAAATATGTCTGAGTTCTGTATCCCTCTGTGTTGTGTTTGTTTATTTATTTATTTATTTATTTTTTTTTGTTTGTTAGGAAGATAACTGAGCCTTTAATCTCCTTTGTAATAGATGTGCTTATAAATCAAGAGCAAGGTATTTATAGCTGTATTTATAAACTGCTTACTAATGACTATTAATGTTGGGACAAGGCTTTATAAAGGATGAACTGACTATTTACTAATGCTTACCTAATGATTCATAGAGTGCAGTTATTATAAAGTGTTACCAATTTTAGATATTTACATTTACAGTTTATATTATATGTATTAATTTTATATTTGTTTGTAATATATGTATATACTACTATATATGTGTATAGTAGAAAGTAGAAGCAAAATATTTGTATCAAAACCAGTACTAACAGCAGTCAAGTACAGAAAATGAGTTTTGAACTCTCCATCAGACATTTCATAAGTCTGTATTGATCTGTCAGTTTCCTTTTTTATATATTGAGTATGCCTGACTAAACAGTACAATTCACATGAAATTGACATTTTTTTATCTTCACAAACAGAAAATACTCCTTTTCACATTCAGCTGCAAGCCATTTACTTGCTTTTGTACAAATTATATAATCATTAATATATATAGCCATCTGATATACAGAGAGAGAGAGAAAACAAACTGAGTAATCAGATAAAAATCACCAATTGAACACTTTACACTGTTGATGAAATCTGATAATACAGTATATTGCAATATTTATGTTATTGCTATGAAATAATGTGATATACTATATTTAAATTCGTATATACTATACAGTATATATACTGTATATATAGTGAGGAAGGAACAACCAAGGAAAACAAATACAGGTATCTAAATAAAAAGCGCATTAAAATCATTGTGATAATCATGATGTGGTAACACTTTAGTATAGGGACCAATTCTCACTATTAACTAGCTGCTTATTAGCATGCCTATTAACATATTGGCTGCTTATTAGTACTTATAAAGCACATATTCTGCATGCCCATATTCTACATCCTACCCAATACCTAAACTTAACAACCAGCTACTAACTATTAATAAGCAGCAAATTAGGAGTTTGAGGCAAAAGTCGTAGTTAATTGTTTGTTGATAGCGAGAATTGGACCTTATAATAAGGTATGACCCATGATGTTGTTCAAATTTAAATCGCCAGCAAATTCATAACATACTGGATATACATACAAAGTACAGTATATTCAGTATATATCAACCAGATAGTTTATAGTTTTCTAGTTTCAAATACATAAGTCTAAGCCCTGGAACCCATGTAACAATTTATTCAGCAGCTTTTAAGAGGAAATAGCAATTTGCCCTTGACTTTTCCAACTTGCATTGTGTTCTAATTTCCCCATAACATCCTCCCTCAGACCATTTAATCTGTGGGGAGAGAAAGGTCAGTACTGCAGTGTGATTATTGTGGAAATGCTTATGGCATAACAAAGCATAAGTATGACGTTGTACAGAAAGAACGTCAATGAAGCATTTCACCAGGGAGCACCAGAGATGCAAGGAGCAGTTGTAAGCCTTTGTTTTGAGATTTACATTCAGTGACACGCTTCTGTGGATGCTTCCTTTTATCTTCTCTCGTCCTTCCTCACTGATGCTGCCATGCAACTCAGCCATTTCTTCTGAATCGCAAACATGTGAGATTTACAACACCTGCAACAGTTAGGATATTTGTAATCTATATATTCTGCTTTTATTTGAACTTTATCTCAAAGCCAGATTCCCATACAGAGATTACAACAAATTACAAAGGATTTTCAGTGGAAAATCACAGTTTACAGTGCAAGTTAATGCAGTTTTCTGTTCCTACCATCAGAACATTTGGCATCACCAGTAGAGGTGAAACAGCTCTGGCAAAAGACTACATGAGGGAATATATGTGCAAGGCTCACATTCAAATATTTATAATTTAGTACAGTCCACACTACATCTTTCATTCTCACCTAGTGGTGCCAAACCTTCTGTTACGCATAGCTTTGAATCAAAGATAGCGTGTTGTCTATGCTAATGACTTGTTTGTGCTTTTCTATACTAAAATCATATAATAATCAGTGTTTAATTTAGCTGACCAAAAATCGAACAAAAGGGTGAAAGTGAAAGTCTGATTCGTAGTTTGATTATACTCTCAAGTTCTTGAAGAAAACAGTTTGGAAGTTCATCCTTGAAGTAGATGAGTCAAAATCATAGTTAACATTTCAGTTAACCCATTTTCAAGTTTTGCGTCATTCTCGATTCAAAACAAAGTCGTGCTGGACTTATCAAATTACACCATGCCTTTCCTGTTTAAAAAACAAAAAACAAGCTGCTCTTGCCAGTAGTTTGAATTGTTGGCGAGATGACAGATAATACATTGTAGCTGGATGTCACAACAGGTTTTGCAAATGTATGGGTTTATTACATTTATTACATCCAAAACAAATGCATCAGATATATAATTAAAAGTTTGGATGTTTGTCAAAGCAATCTGTATTTGCACACTCAAATTAACTCTTTGTAATCAGTGGTTTTGCTTGTAGCTGATGGTATGGGGTGGCGGGGGGGGGGCGGGCATTCTCGTTCTAGATCTTTTGATTGACAAAGCTGTGCAGAGTCATCAGTATTTTTGTTCTGTTTTGGTGACATTTTGGCAGAAACTAGCATATTGATGCTTGCCTAAAAGCTAACAAATGGTCTAAAATCAACAAATGTTGATTTCATATCGTCTTGAATATAGAATGTACAGTGAAAGGCACAGCCAATCAGAATTTAGAGATAAAATATATGGTTTATTTAAAAAAAATGTTATACATAGTTTTGTTGCTAGGAAAAACTATTAAAAGCAAATGCACAGACAATTTGATATTCATTTTGATATATTTATGATGAATTATTAATAAATAGATATACAAGCCTTTACTAAACGTCTTTGAGCTGCAGAGTCTTGCACTAAAGCATGTGCTGATGATGTCACTATGCTCTCATACTGTCACTGATGTGACATTATTCAGCACTGTGTCCATCTAATCCAGTGGTTCCCAAACTTTTTGCAGCGTGCACCCCTTTCTAGTGTTTGACACATGTCAAGCACCCCCACCACCGTACTCCGGTTAAACACCACATTTTTTACTGCAATACAAGTATAAATACAAGTATTCACTGTATACAGGGCTTGACATTAAAGGGTTAGTTCACCCGAAAATGAAAATTAGGCTGTTTTTTACTCACCCCCGATGCATCCTAGGTGTATATGACTTTCTTCTTTCAGACGAATCCAGTCGGAGTTATATTAAAAATTGTCTTTGATCTTTCAAGCTCTA
>NW_015536549.1:2320626-2324605 GCF_001515605.1 Sinocyclocheilus anshuiensis
ACCCAGCGGGCACATGCATTTACAGTAACCCTCTGGCAGTCTGGTTTTAAGGGATACGGCAATTAAAGGGTTAATCCAAACCATTAAGACTGTGAAACACACATACACAGAACAATATATAAAACTTTAGTAACACTTTACAATAAGGTTTCAGTTATTAACATTATATTGATTAACATGAACAATAATTATATAGCATGTATTAATGTCAGTTAATATTCAAAACTTAAACATTAAAAAAATTGGTAACACTTTATAATAACTGTTCACTATGAGTCATTAGTTAAGCATTAGTAAATAGTCAATTCATCCTTTATAAAGCATTGTTCCAACATTAATAGGCATTAGTAAGCAGTTTATAAATACAGCTATAAAAATGTTTTGTTCTTGAGCATATCTATAATGTTTAATAATTGTATTTTCATACTATATTAATGATCAATTTATCATTTCTAAATCATTACGTTATTTACAAACCAGTTATTTAGGAGTTGTCAGTGGTTCATAAGATCATTTAGAAAGTGTAAGTATACATTTTTACCTTGTAAATAGTCCTTGTAGATATTTATAAGCATATCTATTACAAAGGAGATTTAAAGGCTCAGTTATCTTCCTAACAGAAAAGTTAAACAAACACAACACAGAGGGATACAGAACACAGAAATCTTTTTTCAAGATTGTGTTGGTTTATTTTTTATTTTTATTTATTTATTTTGTTAGGAAGATAACTGAGCCTTTAATCTCCTTTGTAATAGATGTGCTTATAAATCAAGAGCAAGGCATTTATAGCTGTATTTATAAACTGCTTACTAATGACTATTAATGTTGGGACAAGGCTTTATAAAGGATGAACTGACTATTTACTAATGCTTACCTAATGATTCATAGAGTGCAGTTATTATAAAGTGTTACCAATTTTAGATATTTACATTTACAGTTTATATTATATGTATTAATTTTATATTTGTTTGTAATATATGTATATACTACTATATATGTGTATAGTAGAAAGTAGAAGCAAAATATTTGTATCAAAACCAGTACTAACAGCAGTCAAGTACAGAAAATGAGTTTTGAACTCTCCATCAGACATTTCATAAGTCTGTATTGATCTGTCAGTTTCCTTTTTTATATATTGAGTATGCCTGACTAAACAGTACAATTCACATGAAATTGACATTTTTTTATCTTCACAAACAGAAAATACTCCTTTTCACATTCAGCTGCAAGCCATTTACTTGCTTTTGTACAAATTATATAATCATTAATATATATAGCCATCTGATATACAGAGAGAGAGAGAAAACAAACTGAGTAATCAGATAAAAATCACCAATTGAACACTTTACACTGTTGATGAAATCTGATAATACAGTATATTGCAATATTTATGTTATTGCTATGAAATAATGTGATATACTATATTTAAATTCGTATATACTATACAGTATATATACTGTATATATAGTGAGGAAGGAACAACCAAGGAAAACAAATACAGGTATCTAAATAAAAAGCGCATTAAAATCATTGTGATAATCATGATGTGGTAACACTTTAGTATAGGGACCAATTCTCACTATTAACTAGCTGCTTATTAGCATGCCTATTAACATATTGGCTGCTTATTAGTACTTATAAAGCACATATTCTGCATGCCCATATTCTACATCCTACCCAATACCTAAACTTAACAACCAGCTACTAACTATTAATAAGCAGCAAATTAGGAGTTTGAGGCAAAAGTCGTAGTTAATTGTTTGTTGATAGCGAGAATTGGACCTTATAATAAGGTATGACCCATGATGTTGTTCAAATTTAAATCGCCAGCAAATTCATAACATACTGGATATACATACAAAGTACAGTATATTCAGTATATATCAACCAGATAGTTTATAGTTTTCTAGTTTCAAATACATAAGTCTAAGCCCTGGAACCCATGTAACAATTTATTCAGCAGCTTTTAAGAGGAAATAGCAATTTGCCCTTGACTTTTCCAACTTGCATTGTGTTCTAATTTCCCCATAACATCCTCCCTCAGACCATTTAATCTGTGGGGAGAGAAAGGTCAGTACTGCAGTGTGATTATTGTGGAAATGCTTATGGCATAACAAAGCATAAGTATGACGTTGTACAGAAAGAACGTCAATGAAGCATTTCACCAGGGAGCACCAGAGATGCAAGGAGCAGTTGTAAGCCTTTGTTTTGAGATTTACATTCAGTGACACGCTTCTGTGGATGCTTCCTTTTATCTTCTCTCGTCCTTCCTCACTGATGCTGCCATGCAACTCAGCCATTTCTTCTGAATCGCAAACATGTGAGATTTACAACACCTGCAACAGTTAGGATATTTGTAATCTATATATTCTGCTTTTATTTGAACTTTATCTCAAAGCCAGATTCCCATACAGAGATTACAACAAATTACAAAGGATTTTCAGTGGAAAATCACAGTTTACAGTGCAAGTTAATGCAGTTTTCTGTTCCTACCATCAGAACATTTGGCATCACCAGTAGAGGTGAAACAGCTCTGGCAAAAGACTACATGAGGGAATATATGTGCAAGGCTCACATTCAAATATTTATAATTTAGTACAGTCCACACTACATCTTTCATTCTCACCTAGTGGTGCCAAACCTTCTGTTACGCATAGCTTTGAATCAAAGATAGCGTGTTGTCTATGCTAATGACTTGTTTGTGCTTTTCTATACTAAAATCATATAATAATCAGTGTTTAATTTAGCTGACCAAAAATCGAACAAAAGGGTGAAAGTGAAAGTCTGATTCGTAGTTTGATTATACTCTCAAGTTCTTGAAGAAAACAGTTTGGAAGTTCATCCTTGAAGTAGATGAGTCAAAATCATAGTTAACATTTCAGTTAACCCATTTTCAAGTTTTGCGTCATTCTCGATTCAAAACAAAGTCGTGCTGGACTTATCAAATTACACCATGCCTTTCCTGTTTAAAAAACAAAAAACAAGCTGCTCTTGCCAGTAGTTTGAATTGTTGGCGAGATGACAGATAATACATTGTAGCTGGATGTCACAACAGGTTTTGCAAATGTATGGGTTTATTACATTTATTACATCCAAAACAAATGCATCAGATATATAATTAAAAGTTTGGATGTTTGTCAAAGCAATCTGTATTTGCACACTCAAATTAACTCTTTGTAATCAGTGGTTTTGCTTGTAGCTGATGGTATGGGGTGGCGGGGGGGGGGCGGGCATTCTCGTTCTAGATCTTTTGATTGACAAAGCTGTGCAGAGTCATCAGTATTTTTGTTCTGTTTTGGTGACATTTTGGCAGAAACTAGCATATTGATGCTTGCCTAAAAGCTAACAAATGGTCTAAAATCAACAAATGTTGATTTCATATCGTCTTGAATATAGAATGTACAGTGAAAGGCACAGCCAATCAGAATTTAGAGATAAAATATATGGTTTATTTAAAAAAAATGTTATACATAGTTTTGTTGCTAGGAAAAACTATTAAAAGCAAATGCACAGACAATTTGATATTCATTTTGATATATTTATGATGAATTATTAATAAATAGATATACAAGCCTTTACTAAACGTCTTTGAGCTGCAGAGTCTTGCACTAAAGCATGTGCTGATGATGTCACTATGCTCTCATACTGTCACTGATGTGACATTATTCAGCACTGTGTCCATCTAATCCAGTGGTTCCCAAACTTTTTGCAGCGTGCACCCCTTTCTAGTGTTTGACACATGTCAAGCACCCCCACCACCGTACTCCGGTTAAACACCACATTTTTTACTGCAATACAAGTATAAATACAAGTATTCACTGTATACAGGGCTTGACATTAAAGGGTTAGTTCACCCGAAAATGAAAATTAGGCTGTTTTTTACTCACCCCCGATGCATCCTAGGTGTATATGACTTTCTTCTTTCAGACGAATCCAGTCGGAGTTATATTAAAAATTGTCTTTGATCTTTCAAGCTCTA
>NW_015536549.1:2324688-2326167 GCF_001515605.1 Sinocyclocheilus anshuiensis
ATGACTTTCTTCTTTCAGATGAATCCAGTCGGAGTTATATTAAAAATTGTCTTTAATCTTTCAAGCTCTATCGTTGCACTCAGCGGGTGTTGCATTGCTTCTGTACAAAAGACGTGAAATAAAAAGCACCTTTCCATAAAAAAAAAGTGTCTCACACGGCTCCGGGGGGTGAACAAAGGCCTCACTTTCAGAAAACCAGTCTCCTCTTGGCTTATATCGAAATCCTCCGACATTCTTCTTTACAAATCTTCGTTTTGTACTTCTAATTAGTGACCGTTGCTTTGTTTCGATCTCGCCGCATGCGTCACTTCTGAGCGGCGAATGCGCAAAGCTGACCTCGTACGTCATTCCCCCGGAACTGCTTCCGTTTACAACAGTGAGCGCAAGCTAGATTCAAGTGATTATTACGTTTTGAATATGGATATTTTTCTTACAAAAACGCATGGTGCTTTTTATTTCACGTCATTTGAACCGAAGCACTGCCACACCCGCTGAGTACAACGATAGAGCTTGAAAGGTCAAAGACAATTTTTTATATAACTCCGACTGGATTCGTCTGAAAGAAGAAAGTCCATATACACCTAGGATGCATCGGGGGTGAGTAAATCACAGCCTAATTTTCATTTTTGGATGAACTAACCCTTTAACTCTTTTGCTCACCAGCCACTGTAGCTAGTGGTTTTCCGAAATTACTAGCCACTCAGCATTTTCACTGGCCACAATTTTGTTGCTGGAAAATTAAATTTTATATGACTAAAGTTACCGCATATTAAAATATATTTGAATTGATTTCCAGGTCTTTTTTTTTTGTGCCTATAAAAAGGGCATTTCCCCCTAACCTTATTAAATTCATGTGTCATCTTTCATATCAAATTCTTACATTTTATTAATAATTACACTTAATATAATAAGACTCTATAGGGCTGTTACCAATCAAATGAAATCAGTATTAACAAAACCAAATTTTCCACTGCTGGAGAAACAGAAGCAGCTGAAGTGGCATTTAGATGCATTTACACAGACAATTTAATGAAGCTGAAATGTAGCATGAATGCATTAACACTGCAAAATTACAACAGCATAAATAATGATGTGAGCTTGCTGTTTTACATCAGGTTTTTTTATTTACAAATATGAAAAGTAAAGAAAAATACAAAAAAAAAGTTACTTTTAAATTCGAAAGTAACCCGCCAGCAGGTGGCAGCAAGTTGACTTGCCATTGAGTCATTGAGGCATTCAAACGATTCGTTCAGACGGCTGATTCATTCAAGAATGAAGCAAGCGCCTGTCTTTATGAATGGACCACTGAATCATTGACTCAAATTATTAATTAAAAAATGCGAATCATTCAGTAGCCTAACGAAACACCGCTGACGCTGTGTGTTGCTCAGAGATGCGCGACAGTTCTGCTGCTAAGTTTGTTTGGAACTATTTTCGTTAAACAAATCGAGCAAAAACAGTCACATTGACATTATTGTA
>NW_015536549.1:2327114-2348531 GCF_001515605.1 Sinocyclocheilus anshuiensis
TCTTCTCCCTCTACACCAACGACTGCACCTCTAAAGACTCCTCTGTCAAGCTCCTGAAGTATGCAGATGACAGTCATCGTTCTCATCAAGGATGGAGATGAGTCTGCTTACAGACAGGAGGTTAAAGAGCTGGCTGTCTGGTGCAGTCTTAACAACTTGGAGCTGAACACCCTCAAAACTGTGGAGATGATCGTGGACTTCAGGAGGAACCCCGCTGCACTCCCCCCACTCACCATCATGGATAGCACTGTAACGACAGTGGAGTCATTCAGGTTCCTGGGCACCACCATCTCTCAGGACCTGAAGTGGGACACTCACATTGACTCCACTGTTAAAAAGGCCCAGCAGAGGTTGTACTTCCTTTGCCAGCTGAGGAAATTCAACCTGCCACAGGAGCTGCTGAAACAGTTCTACTCAGCCGTCATCGAGTCTGTTCTGTGCACTTCAATAACTGTCTGGTTTGGTTCAGCTACAAAATCAGACATCAGAAGACTACAGAGAACGGTTCGGACTGCTGAAAGGATTATTGGTGCCCCCCTGCCTACCCTCCAAGAACTGTATACATCCAGAGTGAGGAAAAGGGCTCAGAAAATCACTCTGGATCCATCACATCCAAGCCATCTCCTTTTTGAACTTTTGCCATCTGGTCGGCGTTACAGAGCACCGAATACCAGGACAGCCAGGCACAAGAACAGTTTCTTTCCCCAGGCAATCTACCTCATGAACAGTTAATGTTCTCCCATTGTGCAATTAAAGTACAGTATGTGCAATAACCTTATACTTATTTATCACCCTAAACCCTAGTACATCCCTACAACTTATTTTATTTTATTCTATTCCTATTCCATCTATAGCACACCTGTACATACAATTTATTCTTTTTTTGTGGTTTATATTTATGCATGTGTATTTTATTCACATCTCATTTTTATTATCTGTGTGTTGTTGTTGTCTCCGTGTACTGGAAGCTTGTGACACTATAACAAATTCCTTGTATGTGCAAACATACTTGGCAGTAAAGCTCTTTCTCTTTCTGATTCTGAAAATCAATGTCGAATTTACAATCGTACTGATTTTCGGGGAAAACTGCACTCTCTTAGTCGTGTCATGTTAATTAATTAGGCTAGGCTTTGTAATAAATATAAAAACTACATTTTTTACCATAGTATGTTTTTTCTGTGTGCAGTTGTGTTCATTTGTTTCGATTTCTCCATGAGATTGTCTCACGTGAGTCTCAACTGCCGCGACCTTGTTACTATTGATTATCCATTATGAATTGCCGTTTACACCAAGTGTAATAAAATCAGAATCATTCTCGCCGTTGTTGCCGTTGTCGCCGATGTTTTAATAAGATTAGATTAGTTGTCCGGTCGGGCAAGTAAAATTCTCTTTCACTTGCCCCTTCAAAAAATGCACACAGATCATCAAAAGCATTCTCTCGCGCACCCCTGCTGGTCGGTCTGTGCACCCCTAGGGGTGCGCGCACCCCAGTTTGGGAACCGCTGATCTAATCCTATTACAACAGCCACATGTTGCTGGTATCTTCAAATGAGAACACCAGCTACAAAACAAATTGCCACATGAATAGCTAGAATGCTTATTTGAGGCTGTGTGATTTTGTGCTTCAGACACTGTGTAGTCTGCTGTTGTGCTGTCAATATTTAGGTGTTCTGTGTTGTATCCTAACTTCAAATTGAATCAGATACAGAAATGTGGGCTGTTTGGCTATGTTAGTTGAATATTTGAATATATGTGCAAAACACCCATTTATACCCACAGTACTGTAGTGCTGGATGTTGCTCTCTCAAAAGGGAAATAAATAATTACAATTAATTATAATTAATTACAATTATATATATCAGCTCCCAGTAGTAACTGTAGCAGAATTAATATTACCATCAACTAATCTGTTCATCCAGTGAACATTCAGTGTAATTTCATATCAACTCTAAGAAAAGATATTTTCATGGCCATAGAAAATAACTTTCTTACAGTACTAGTGCACTAGAGCATATAACAACATCAGGGATCGCTAAAGGGACATTATCCACAAACAGTGGAAATCAGAAACTCATGTAATTTGTGCACAAAAGTTGTATTAACTAAACACTAACATAAAGTAGTCTAACTAACATACGCACACACTCACGCATGCATACACAGAGGAGTTAAAGTGGATGAATGAAACCGTTAGAGAAACCAGAGAATGCAGCTATGGAAAATGAGTCAGTTAACCACCTGAGACGAAACAAGCGTCCGGATGCACTCTCAGATGAAAGTCTTGATGGTTTGAAGGTTTGGTGGTGTTGGAATTGCGATCACGTTGATGAACTCCACAGATGTTACTCTGACTCGGTGGTGATTGGGAGAGTTCTCTCCCGGGTGAAAAGTTGCAACATGGCTTGCTGCAACTTTGCTGTCCTGCCCCGCGGGTCTCGGTCAGACTGGATGTCCAAGAGGCAAGAAGGTAAGCGCACTGAAGAATAGTGAAGAATATCAGAGAATAGTGAACTTCTATGGAGGTCACGCCTCCAGGGGGTCAGTGAGCCAATGGTGACTTAAAATTTCGGAGGGAAAGTTTATGACTCTTTGTCTTTGAACATGGTATTTTGCATACGTAACTGGATTGGGTGCTGTTGCAAAAAGATTCTTAGAACACTAATATGTTGCATTTGTATCAACATGTAATATACCCTCTCATTTAGATAATCAAAATATGAATTCATAGATGGAGTGAGAGTTGCTCTGCCTGCATTCCTTTGAACAATAAAACCAGTGTTATCAGATGATTTGTCATTGCTTGCCATGGTAATCAGAGACCTGTTCTGCCTTTTTGAGGTGTTAGTTGCTCTTCGGGTGTTGTCCAAAGAACTTTAACACAGTTTGCTTTTTTGGGTGAGGGGGTTTGCTGGATTATTCATTAACCCCTCAGCTGTCAAAGATCGGCGACGGCCCCAGATTTTTGTTGTTTCACTTTAATAGCACGTTAAAACATCACACTCGTACTTGAAAAAAAATATGTTTTTATTATTTTTATTTTTGTTTTTATGTTTGAGCTTATATATCTCTATTATCATAACAGTCTGAGTAATTCTGATTCTTGAACAGTAAACTGTGAAGTAGTGGTCGATATATCGGCCGATATTTGCCATTTTTTAAAATATCGGCATCGGCCGATAAGTTTTTCTGTTTGCCCGATGCGTTCGAGGCGGGACATTTATTTTGACGGCACAACAGACTTTTATTTTGACAGCGCCGCGAGCGGAAACGCCTGAGCACACAGTGCTCACATTCTCCCTCTTGTTTGCCGTCGTCGTTAACAGTTCTGTTTAATACGGATAGAAGTCTGTCTAATAATCCGATAGAACTGTTAAACAAAGGAATTAAAATGTATACAAAATGTATTATAACGATTGCTTTTAAATTATTAGTAATAGAAAGGCAAACATTACAATACTTTCTCGTTTTCTGTCAGCAGGATAGATGTCTGTCTAATAATCCGATAGCACTATTAAACAAAGGAATTAAAATGTATACAAAATGTATTATAACGATTATTTTTATATTATTAGTAATAGAAAGGCAAACATTATAATACTTTTATTTGCATTCAGCAAATATGCATTTACATCATTTAAACAAATCTTTGAATGGCTAATGAAAATTTAATTTCACAAACCTTGCAAACTTAGTCGAATCCAGTTGTGAGATCTTGTGAAGTGTGCATGTGACCTGCATGATCGCTTGTTCTCTGCATGACTTTCGGTCCGTGCAAATTGAATGCTTTAAACATTAAATTCGTGATTTCAAATTATGCTGCACTTTATGCATTTGCCCACTGTCATCTTCATGTCATTTTCACTGTGTGCTGAATGTAAAATGAGTGTTACCTTGGCTTTATTTGAAAAAATATGATTCCCAATGCATACAAACTTCCCAGAATACTGAGTGCTCTGTTGGTTACAGTTTACTTCCTTTTTAATTATATTTTTATTAAATATTAATTTATTTGTGGAAAATAATTTGTCATCTAAAGTATAAGTATGTTTATTTTACAAATTAATTTTTTAATCCATTTTCAAATTATTTCAAATTTCTTAAATATTAATTAAAATAAATACAATTATATCGACTGTATTATAAAGTCTAAGAGCCCTGCTTTCCAAGATATCGGCATCGGCTGTCAAAAAAACAATATCGGTTGACGACTACTTTGAAGTGACAGCTTTGTAAACATATGTTGATTATGTATCTAGTCAGAAAGACTCATGAGCAGCAACCTTTTTATTTTGGGTATGTCATTTGTGTCTCCATGCCGAAAATGGGGGGTGACAGCAAAGGGGTTAAACATAATGAATAATTGTATGTCTGATTTGTCCAAATGCTACACTCTTGTCTGTCTTTGTTTGTGACTGTCTGTAAGACTTTGTTTTTGTCCTTTAAGAGACTTGTTAGCTGGGTTTTCCTCGAATGCATCTCCAGTAACCTTGGTAACATTGAATAGAGTTTGACCATTTTGTAGCTCTCGTTCTGCCGAGTCTTTAAAAGATTATGAAATAAGCTTGAATACAGCTGTAATAACATTTGCCTTGGATGTTAAAGGCCTTGATGGTTGTAAAAAAGTCATTTTACATGAACATTCAATGATAAAACAACTTTTGGACTTTTGGAATAGTCACTTGTTCATTTTCTTTGTGTATAATCTGAGAAACATGATTGAAATATGTTTTATAGAAACTGAGTTTTATCTTTTATGCTCTTCCTGTGTTAGTGCCTTGAAGCCCCAGACTCTGAGCTCCTGGAGCGTATATACTGTAAGATTTATCACAGAGGCTGAGAGCTCTTGACTCCTCCACCCAATGAGATAACAAGCCTGTAACATTTTCCTGATTATTTAATGCTTAAATGAGTCATATAATTATACATGCAAGGCAGCCGGCTATTATACTTTGATCTTCTGAATCGTATCTTTTAGGGCACACACTGCATTTTTAAGAGAATGAAAAAAAGAAAGAAATTTTACTTGAACTTTAACTTCATATCTAAGTGCTCAAGGTTTGATCCAGATCAAACTGAACAATCGGGTTCTAAAAAGCATCTTGACCATCCATTGACAGTCAATTTTAGACAGATTTTGAATTTTCTGAATTTTTTTTTGTGCCAGTAACAAATATAATATATTTCATTGTAGTTGGTGTTTTTTCATTGCCTAGTTCTTTTTGGAGCCTCTTAAAAGTGTGAGACTTCACAGTTCCACACGTTATAGCTCAGGATAGTTGCTAGTAAGGGCTTGGTGCATGTTCATGTTGTCATGGTTAGTCACATGGTATTTACGACTTCGGTGATTGGCTCAAAAATGTTAGTGGTTCCTATACGCAAAGATGGCAGATTAAATGGCATACTTAAGGGAATAGTTTATCCAAAAATGAAAATGTGCTGAAAATGTACTCCCCTTCAGGCCATCCAAGATGTAGATGAGTTTGTTTCTTTATCGGAACAGATTTGGAGAAATTTAGCATTATATCACTTGCTCACTAATGGATCCTCTGCAGTGAATGGGTGCCATCAGAATGAGAGTCTAAACCAGGGGTGTCCAAACTTTTCCTAAAGGGGGCCGGATTCGACGATGTGGAAACACTGAGCTGCGGGCCGCTTAACATTCATCCACGGGCCGCAGTTTGGACACCCCTGGTCTAAACAGCTGATAACAACATCACCATAATCCACAAGTAATCCACATGACTTCAGTCCATCAATTAATGGCTTGTGAGGTGAAAAGCTGCATGTTTATAAATAAATCCATCATTTATCATTATTGTTATGTTAAGGTTAGGGATGAAGAAACTTGTCTACATTTTGAATGGCCTGAAGGGAAGTACATTTTCAGCAAATTTTCAATTTTGGGTGAACTATTTCTTTAAAGGGGTTCTGTGACAGTTGAACAACTGCCATAGATATGAATGTGAATGCTAATGAATATTTTTCTTCAGGCATTATTGATGTCTTTGGTTATAGCATGTTGTTTTGAAAATCTGAAACTGATGAGACAAAGAGAGTCTCACAAATCCTTGTTGTTTTGCACAAAAATTCCCATGGAGGAATGTTCATCGAGCAGTGACAGAAGTTAGTGACTGTTTCATCTGTCTGTTTTGTCATTAACAGTTCAGCTCACACTGTGCCTGCAATAATTAATTCATCTGTTTGTTGAGTTCATGGTCAGATGTATATGGCGTTTAAGCTGTCTTGTTCATTTAAACCCACTACCAGCAGTTGTGAAAAATGAGTCTTATTCTCTGCTGCTGTGTTTGGCCCATAGACTGTATAAAAATATGGACGTAGTGTCCGTGACGTTACCTGTAGTTTTCTGAAGAGCGTTTTTGAAGCTCAAAGTGGGCGGAGCGGGCCGTCGCCATCTTGGCAGCGCGTCACCGCACATCACTCCCGGATAATCGAAAATGGGCAAAAAGGCGGGAGCTGGTTGCTGAAGCCACACCCACCTAGCTCGACGGCAGTGTCAGCAGCGGCAATCCACCTGTCACTCAAGTGGCCACGCCCTTAATTATGCAGAACTTTAAGGTTTAATATAATTTAAACGGATGAGTTATAAAAAAAATTCACCCCCCTCACAGTTGTCATGAAGGGCAAAATTAGCTATATAGACCAAAATAATTTTTTTAACCAGGCTGTAAACGTTTTTTTCTGCTGTAAAGTTGGGCATTTTAACATGGGGGAGTCTATGGGATTGACTCCCTTTTGCAGCCAGCCTCTAGCGGCCAGTCGATGAATTACAGTTTAGTCACTTCCGTGTTGGCTTCACTAGAGAGAGCAGGAGGTTGCTGCTTGGTTTGTCCAAAGTAGAGCATTTTTAGCTCACTGGGCACACAAGGTGAAACTGAGGTTTGTTTCTTTGTGCATTGCAGAACAGTTACTTACATTTTAAGGAATAATTCATTATACTCAGTCATGTTATTTTTATATAAAAATATAAATAATTATATTTTCTTCATTTCTTCTTTTGTGTTCCTCAGAAAGTATATAAATTATGAACTGTTTATTTAACTATTGTCAATAGACATGGAAATGCCAGGAATTTGTATATAACCAATATAAAGAGAAATGTTTCTTTGCTTATAATGAGCCTGTTGACTGGTGGTGTCTCATACTTACACATACATACACACACAGCACAAATCACATCCCACCACACACAGGTTACAGAGTAAACCGATTTCCACACAGCTTTGGCCAAAGGCCAGCACTGTACGTCATAAGCCAGTCAGGTGTGCGACAATTGGCCACATGCAGACAGGCTAATTAGCTGATCACTCTTCCTCGACAGTCTGGCTGTGTGTGTGCAGCCGACCGGCCTGTGCGAACACCTGGTGACCAAGGAGAAAGCTGTTTAACCCCTCTACTCCACTCGGGATGCCATGAAATCCATCATGTTTCAGAGGTACTGCACAGTCTACAAGCCAGGGCATTATTTGCATCCCCAGAGGGCATGTGCAGTTTGTGTGTGTGTGTGTGTTGTTGTTTTTTTTTTTGATAGTGTTGTGTATTTCAAGACAAAGCTGATTGAGGCAGTAGAAAAGACAAATTAGATTGAGTTGCACCAGCTGGAAAATTAACTTTAGACATGCACACCTAGTTGTTAGCTAGGTGTGTTAAATTAATTAATAGGATGAGGGCTAGTGCCTTTTTCATTGTAAACAAACTGAAGACTTGCTATTTACTAAAAGCTTATTGCTTAAAAGTGATGTCATTTTCAAAATGTAAAAAATGTTTTCCTGTTCCAGTCTAAATAGGCTGTTCGTAGGTTGAGGAATGTAGCTGTGTAAATTGTAGTTCTGTGTTGTTTTTAACATTGTTTGTTTTAGAAGTCCAACATGTTAACTTCTGGCTTGAACAGTGATGTGATCTTGGGGCACAGCTGTATTTGCACACAGAGAAGTGATTGGGACATCTGTTTGGGAACATTCATTATTTTTGCAATTCCATTTAGTGCTGCTACAATATAAAATAATATTATTAGATCAAGTAAATAATGCTGGAAAATTATTCAGATTTACCTGATTATTGGTTTGCTTTTCACAACCAATTACAATTCAGAAACACATTTAATGTGCCTCAATGCAGATTATTTTATCACTATACGTTTTTAAGTCAAATGAGCAAGAACAGCAGATGAGTTAAAAATGTATTCAGTTCAAATAAATACATTTTAATTATAAAAAATGATATTCAGTCATTTTAAAACCATGCAAATAAAGGAAACAATTCTAAAGTTGATTCAACTCTTAATGCCTTTCATGACAAGGACAATAACTTTAGTTCTAATAATTGTTCTAATTTTATGAGAATTGGAAAGTCCACAACACAACTATAACGATAACGACAAAGAGGAACAATATTTTTGGAATTACTTTTTTCAGCTAATGAACAATAAAAACATTGACAATCAAAATTCACCCAACTGTAAAGAGCTTGCACATTTAAAACTGTAAATCACATAACTGCATCTGGTTTATAATAATCACAGAACTTAATATTTTGTTTGTGAACATTAATATGGTCATCGTTCTTGGTGTGAATGGGCCTTTAGAGATACTTAATTTAAATAGGTATTGTTACAATACCCAATACAATATTATTTTAATATACTATACATTATTTATTTATTTATTTGTTTGTTTATTTTACAGTGTAGTGCACAGAAATTGCGCAAATCATCTGAAAAGCTTTAGTGTGTCAGCTGTAAATTTGAGAATTTTGCTCCAGGGCCACTGAAAAGTGTGAGTTTCTCAGCAATCGTGAAGTAAGTAAGGTTACAATACTATTCTACTACCTCTGCCCAACATGTTATTTAGCCTTAAGATACTCCAGGGGGAGTTCCTGTTCCTGACCATTGCTGAATGATTCATATAGGTACAGGAATCAAGACCAGATCTTTGTCATCTCTCTAAAAAATAACTTCAAGATAACGATAGGCGTTGTTTCCAGGAGACTAGAGAACAGTGTTTCTGCGAAGCAGACGAGACGTCAGTGGCCCTCGCTGACAATGAGAGATGGCGTGGCTTTTTCTCACCTTTTACTGAAGAAGAGTGATGGATGATGGGAACTACCTCCCAGCCTGCAAACAAAGCCGTACACTTTGTCTTCTGGAAGGGCAGTTGCAATGGCATTACATAGCAGGTTAGCCTGGATAAGCTGAGTTTATTATAGGCTATACTTGGCAGAGCTTATAGGGATTTTCATCACTAGCAGCTCTGATTGTCATTTGATGGTAATGAATGATAAATACGCATGTTAATATGGAGGTTTCGCCACACTTGGATGCCTGAAGCTCATTCCAGAGCAACTCATTTCATTTATGTATATATAATATATTCATGTACTCTGGGGCAAATTCGACTTAACCCCCCCCCCCCGCCCCCAGTCTCAGAGTGAGAGACCCTTGTTAAAGTAATTGTGTTACAGCTGGTGATAGAGTATCACCTATATAATATTACCTATATAATAAATGTTTGCATTTATGTTTTCTGTAAAAAAAAAAAAAAAAAATGTAGTCACATTGCAAATGTTTTGAATGGCCGTCAATAGAGCTTTTTGTCTCCATTATGGTGTAGTTATGGCATCTTACAACAAGGGCTAACCAGACCTGAGCTTGTAATAATCTGTTGGTCTGCTGCCATCTAGTGATCTAAGCAGACTTTTTAAGTGATTTAGGAGAGGAACCTCTCTTCTAAAACTTAAATTCATTGCTCTGTCAGTTGTGTTTTTCAGTATTACCACTCAGATCTTTTAGCTTCTAATAGCAGGGATTATTCAGTTCTCATTTGTGCTTGAAGTTATTAATATTGATGTTCACATCCAATATTAGAAAAAAAAAAATCTGACCAAATTGTCAGTATTGCTTGGTCACAGTGTTAGGGGGTTGAGGTTAACAGGGCATTGCTGTGCAGTTGCTAAGTTTTTCTGATTGTATTTAAGTGCATTTCAATCCAGTTTCCTTCAAAAAATTATTGTTTTAATGGCTTTAGAGAGCCACCAAGGGGTCTGATTGCTTTTGGAGATTGGAGAATTATTAAAGTCTGTAGCACAAACAATGTGGCATGCATTGAATGCCAAAATTTCATTGAATAACAAGACATTAGGTCCAGTACACATGAAAGACTGTATTAACAGCCTAAAGCTGTTGCACTGGGTTAAATTGGCTGAAAGTAGAAATATAATGTCTGTGGCATCTTGTCATTTGCGAGACTATGTTCTTGTTGTGCGTCAGCCCCGTCTGTCTGATTAAGGGCAGAGAGTCAGGACATAAAAGCTTTTTAGAAATGGCACTGAGTCAATATAAGTATGATTGAAGCTGATCAGGAGAATTCTACAAAACATGCATGCAGGATTGTGCACGCTTAGACACTCACACGTTGACTCTGGATGGTCTTCATTAAAGATCATGAATGGCTGATTGAGCTTACTGATCTCGCCAATGATTTCAGCACCTACCTGCTTCTTGTTCACCCACCTCCTGCTCTCTCTCTCTCTCTCTCTCTCTTTCTCCTTCCTCTTCCTTTCTGCTCATCCTTCAGTCCTCACTCAACCCCTTCACTCTCAATTTTACTCATAGTACTGAAAACTGGTCAAACTGACCCAGGAAGGCTTGCTCAGTTGTAGTTGGTCATGTTCAGTTTTGATTGTAACCCGTCGATGAGTTTGCCAGCAAACTCAGAACTTTGTTCTCTAGAGAAGATCACCCGTTACCGTAGCGCTTGCATCAATGGCTCGCCGTATGCCATCAACAAACCTATTGACGTCAAACCCCTATTGACGTCAAAAGCTTTGTGTGTGTAATGTGTGTCAGAATAGTCTGCTGCTACATTTATAATTCGATTTAAGACTGAATTCTAATTCAGGGACATTAGCATGTGAGATTTGATTTGTTGTCCTCGTTAAATGTTTCCTTGGGATATAGTGTGGAAAGAATTCCGGATGTTTTGTATTTTATAGTGTATTTCCTATTAACGTAGGCTATTTAATGACTGAATACATGTTTTTGTGACAGTTTGGATTACATATTGTGAATGTAGAAGGTCAGTGGTTACACTTAAGCTTATTACTAGCTTTTAATCTTCTGATGTTGCATTTAAAAGAAAAAGCATGTATGATTTCGTTTAAGCCTGTGGTTAATAATAGGATGTGATAACAACTGGTAATGAGCCCACTGATTTCCTTAAAGATCCTTTAATGCTTCTCGCCACCGATAAACCTGTTTTATCTACAGCTCGGTTAGATAAATGGTAATAAATAGGTCGAATTGAGTGGCACTCGTGACCTGTGCTGTGCAAATGTCAGATATTGTGGAAACTTACATAACAAATGTGTGTTAATTCATAAAAAGATTCATATTTGTAGCATTACTACTAATAACTGTAATATATGTCATTCTTTTGACATTTGCGCAGTCCAGCAAGGAGCAGGTGTGTGTCAATAACTACAGTACACATTGAGAAAAATTTGAATGTGTGTGTGTTTGCAAGTTAGAGAGAGTAAATCGGTGTGTACTGTGCCAAAGACAAATGCTCAGCAACAGAGAATCACTATCAGATATGTGCCTTATGCTAATGCCAATAAAGCGCGCGCACACACACACACACACACACACACACTACCATTGAAACACAGACTTGAACAGGTAAAGGACATGTCACATAACATGCGAAGTATAAATTCAGTTTTCAGGCGAAAAAAAATCAAGGTGATTTTATATAACTGGATTTTTTTTTCTGTATAGTAGCACAGACCCATTCAAATCATGCTGCGTTCTGCTTCTTCATTCAGACGGCATCAGCTGCTAATGTTGAGTCTGTCTCTGCATGGGTTTATTTCATCCAAGTAATTATGAGTAGGAGGTTTAGCACATTTATCAGATTTAGAACATATTCAACACTTTTAATATAGTGTGTGGTTTTGCTTAGATCAACTCCTGATGATTTATTTTTGCTAATAATTGGTTGTAGGTGAGTGGGAGTGTGATATGGAGATGTGTGCATGTGGAGATGAAGCAGTACATTTCCAGACATTTGCCATCTGGTATCAATGCAGCACTTGGATGGATGCATGCAGACTGCATGGATGCATTTTGGCTTGAAAAAAAAGTTAATTAAATTCTGTAATGCTAAATGTTATAAAATATAAATATTAAATGTGTATGTTTGTGTCTGTATATAAATTCAGCAAAAAAAGTCCCCAATTCAGGATACCGTATTTTAAAGATAATTTTGTAAAATCAAAATAAGCTTTACAGATCTTCATTGGAAAGAGGTAAAGAGAGAACTGTGTCCTGCTGCAGGGAGGCATGAGGACTGCAGATGTGGCCAGAGCAATAAACTGCAATATCCATAATGTAAGGCACCTAAAAAAGGGCTACAGGGAGGAAGGAAGGACAGCTGATTGACCTTGCAGTGGCAAACCACATGTAACTAAGTGTCCCCCCAGAAGTGTTTGAGAACTTGCCTTAATGAAAGAGTTGAGTAAAACAGTAACCCCTCACAGCAAGAACTCGCAAATCTGGTGCATGAGGATGAGATGCACTGTAGTACTTAAAGCAGCTGGTGGCCACACATATAAACATTTAAAATGTTCTTCTCACCTTACCTCAGTTGAACACATTAAACCATAGATGACCTTGCTGATGACACAAAGACACTCTAGGGTATGGGTCAAAACTTTAACAAGGCTTAAGACCAGGGCATAGAGTTTTTATTTTCTTTCAAAGCACTAAATGGAAAGAAACGCTACCACAGAACTTTGTATCACAAAGTTGTCACATTTAATATAGTATTTAATCTTACATTTGCTTAAGAAGTTTGAATACGTTTGTACTTGATTGTTACTTGAAAATTACTAATTTTGCCATATCACAATTGCCTCCATATCATCCCTGGGGCCTTTTGCCTAAATCATTAAAAAACTCATATCAGTTTATGGCACTGTAACAAAGTACTCTGGTGAATTTCATAACAGCTTGTTAATTTAAATGATTAATTTAATTTGAATAATTACACATTTTAGACTTTAGCTCTGTCACATTTGAATACTTTTGAGTGCAAGAAAAAACTTTAGCTTGAAATATCAATAAGTATTCAAATATGTTTTGAATTTTGTTACATTTTTAGATGCTTAGTCTCAACATATATGAACAGTTGTGACTTGTGAAACAAGCACCTTCTAGTATCTCAATTGAAATTCAGTTAATCCTGTCCCGAACCACACTTGTCAGAACTATTACTGCATGCTTGGAGGATAAAGCTCCTGATTTTGGCTTTTCACATAGAACTGTTCTTACGAGTTTACAAAACTATAATGTTTTTTTTTTTTTTTTAAAGCTGATTACTATGATTACTGTCTAGTGACATAGTTTCATGTACAGTTTACCAGCACAGAAGCTTGTGTTACCGACATGGCAGTTGGATGCGAGAAGGCCAGACAGGTGTTATTGGATTATGGGATGAGGTCAGAGTAGTGACGTGGACATTTTCCTCACACAAAGCTGAAGCTCTCTTAGTTGGGGTCAGTCAAGCTGTTAGTTTCCTCAGGACACCATGGCTAGTGAATCTCCTGGTGGTTCTCCTCTTTCTCTCTTTCTTAGCACTTTCACTTGGAACGGCTGCCAGCTTGATATAAACTCAATGAAAGGCAAGAAAAGGAACCGCTGGTTCAAGTCACGCAGGTACATAAAAACTTGCACATTAGTCAGATATATGGTTTACAGTATACCTTTTTAATCTGCATTTGTTAGACATTTTTCAAAAATATATAATTATCTTACCTAGATGTTTGATCATGCAGTGCATTCTTGTTTTTACAATGGGGCAATTGCTGCACAATAGCTTACGCACAGCACAAGCCTGATTTCATATGTGTGTGTGCCCTTTGAGTGTTCATGAGCGCACCGTCTCTAGGAGAGTGCTGAATGGTTTAAACACTGGCCAGGCTTAAAAAGAAATGCAAATTATAAACTTTAGTGACGATGCGACATTGCTTTGATCGTGCAAGTGACAATTCTTGTTGTGTCAACTGTGCAGCGTGCAGCTTGCTTATAGTGTAGACGCGGTGTGGTGATTTGAAGCCATTTGCACATTTTGAGAGGAAGAGAGAGAGAGCGCGGTGATTCACTCACACTGTGAAATTACGTCTCACAGAAAGTTTCCATATTACTTTGAAAGTCATTTAATAAAGAAATATGAATTGTACCTCACCTTATTATAATTATTTTACCCATGCCGGACAGAGATTGAGATCGGTTTATGAAATCGGCCTTTATTGAGACCCCCGATCAAACTTCCCAAGCGATTATCGTAGCCAATTAGTCGGAGCACCCCTAATTTTGGGGATTTTAAAAATTTATTTATTTATTTGCAGTGGTCATCTGATTTTATAACTGTCTTAAGGATTCTTCAAGCTAAACTTCTAGTGCATATTATTGTAATTTCTCTTGGGTAAACAAGTAAACATGATAAAACCGCACTGGGACACATTATATAATTGAACCTTGGCTTAGGTTGCATAAATGACAAGTGGGTCATGGTGATATCGGGTTTAGTTGTCACGTGTTTTATAAGTTGTAATGTTTGTAAAACAGTCTATTTATTACGATTTCTGCTGGCTGAAGCAAAAAAAGAAATAAAAAAAATAACAGCATGCTATTTCTGAATGTTACCTTTTCCAATTTCCATTTTTCATCTTTCTATGAAAATATTCTTTGTTGCTGATATGGCAATAAAAAATATTTTTATATTATCTTACTCTTGTATAGTACCAATTTTTATTTACAGTTAAAGGGGTCATATGATGCTGCTAAAAAGAACATTATTTTGTGTATTTGGTGTAATGAAATGTGTTTATGCGGTTTAAGGTTAAAAAAACATTATTTTCCAAAATTTTAGGTGTGCGTCAGGCAGCCTTATCAGTGGAGCACGAAATGCAACGACGATGTAAGTGTCATTGCATTTTAATGTTTTTGTTAGTCTGTCCAGTTGAAACCACTAGATGCGGCGCTGCTACATTGTTCATTCAAAATATTGCGGGAAAAAAGAACATCAATGCTGAGATGATGTTGTTTACATCAAAACCGAAACCAAACCGTTCACACAGAACGCATATTTATCACATTTTCTAGAGGGACATCTATCACCGTATTGATCATATTTAAGTACAAAATTCGAATTTAGTTTTTCAGCCATTTTGACAGCCCTAATTTATATATAGATTGCAGATTAATATATTTATATCTTGCAAATATTCATTGTTGCTGATTTGGAAATAAAAAAGATTATTGTTTAAAAAAAGTAACAGAAAAGCTTTCAATCCATTTAAAATTTGGAATACATCCTTTTTTTCCCTTTCAAAAAATGCAAGGTTAAATCACTGTCAATTGCAGGTTCTCATTACCCGATACAGTGTGACAACATGCCCCTACAACAGTTTCGCTTTTTGTAATTCAGACTTCATAGTATGTGTTTATATAGAAACCCAAGCCTTAGCAATATTCACCAGAGTAAAAAGTGTGTCAGCTTGCCCCAGTGAATTGGTTGGTTAATTCCACAGCACTTGAAATGAACACTTAATTGTTTACATTCTGTTTTTATTCTCTGTAATAGACTTTGTTCGGAGATGTTCATGATTTGATCTAGTACTATCTGCTTTAATCTCTTGTGAACAACAGGGGGCAATGAGGCGCACAAACTTAGATCAGCTGTTGATAGCCTGTGATATTTACTTTGCTGTTTCTATACATAGTGAGACAAACACACAATCACCATGAAATTGCTAATTGCACGCACAAACTTAGATCAGCTGTTGATAGCCTGTGATATTTACTTTGCTGTTTCTATACATAGTGAGACAAACACACAATCACCATGAAAGTCTCTTTTTCTGTTTGTTGTCATTTAGAACTAACTAATTTCTCCTAAGCCAATTACTTCATCATCAGACATCTGTAAACTTTCACTGAAGATAAAATCAAGCTTGTTGTCTAAATGTTTATTGAAACCATCAAGTGAGCAGAGCTGCAAGCGATACTCCCTGCTTCGCTGTCATTGGTTGACACATATCATGCGTCACTGGAACACATCTTAGGGCTCATGCGTTAATGTGTGAACCGTTAGTCGCAGCGGGAGACTAGCTGCCGCAAACTATACAAGCACAGCCACATGTGTTCAGTTTTCTTTGTTGAAGAGTGCTCTAATTGAAAAGTAGTACATGACATTGAGTACTAGTCTTTTTTTTTACTTTTCAGTGATGTTTGAAGAGCCCTCATTTTCTGTTTTGGGCATTAAATTACTCTTATATTATTACATGCTGGTCATTGCACAGTATGTGAAAGTGCTTTAAATAAGTCCATTGTGAATGACTCGTGTAGATGAAGTGGTTTTGAATTTCCAGGCTACACAGGATATGCAATTTCACACTAAATCTTTTGACTCAGCGTGAATTCATACTACTGGACAACTCCTTCCCACCACTTTTAGGGAGTATAAACATCCGTTGGGATCACTTACCTTTCATTTTTCCCTGTTATTTGAAACCTCACGAGTTGAGGTGTTAAGTTGCCCCCACCATTCAGTCATATCAAACATGAGGATCGCCCTACCCCCGACTACGTCATGACTACACGAGTCCAAGCAGTGAGCCAGGCAGCCAGCCAGGAAGGGAGGGAGGAATGTACACAGGGTGGGAGTTTCAGGACAGATAGCGAGTGGGGGAGAGGCAGATTGTCTTGCATTATAGCAGCCGGTTGCTGAGTGGCAGAAACACTGGAACGCCTGTCTGGTCAGTTTGAGAGTCCTGGGACACGAGGGGCTCCTGTCAGTCGGACAAACAGAGGCAGGGCCATCTTGCACGAGTTATGTTCATGCTCGAGGGCACACGTGGGGACTGAAAACAAACACACACTGCTGGGATTTACTGTAGCCGCTAGCAGAGGGAAATCCACGTCCAGAATGAGCATTATCATGAAGCCCCGGTCTCGTTCCACCAGTTCACTTAAGAACACAGACGGGTAAAGGAGAACTTTTGACTATCTCCTTCTGCCTCCCTTAACCCATTACCCTGTGCTTGTTGTTTCCTTCTCCCTCATACATCAATCGTTTGGCTTTCCATATCTCTTTTTAATGTCTTGTGCAACTCTCTGCTTCCTCTTAAGTTTTAAACCCTTTTGTTTTTCCACTTACCTTCCACAAATTGAGTTTCACTCTGCCTAAAGAATTTCTTTTACGTACATTCTCTTCCACTAGTATTCTTCCTCTGGGCTTTTCATTTACTCTCTGTCTCTCACTGACTTGTTAAAGTGTAACTGTGAGATAGATTTAAGCATTCTTTGATGCATTTATGTTGCCTGCTTGTCAAATAAGGGTAGAGATGATTTTGGTCTCAAGTCAATTTTACGTCATCAAATTTTAATATGTTGATTAAGATGTTTTTCATTTTAACAAAATAATTTGTATTGTTTTTATACATATAAAAATATAAGAATATACTTTATACAATGTTTACATAATCAAATATTATAATACATATCAAAACACTTTATATATATTTTATACAAGTTATATATAAATGGTTTGAATTAATTAAATCAGAGAAAATGCATTGATGCATTGCACTGACTTTTCACCTGAATATTCTAATGAAATATTATAATTATATTATATATTATAATTAAATTAAGTATATAAACAAGATTTTTTAATTTAATTATTTTAATTGTAAGAGCTGTAAATAATTTAAAATCTAATTGTTTTTATGCAGTTACCACCTATTGTAGATGCAAATAAGTGTATTAAAGATGAAAAACATTCATTTTGTAAAATGAACATGATTATGAAATTTGCTCATTTTACTCTTTATAATTGAACTGAAAAAAAAAAAATAGCATGTCGACCAATACTATATCCAAAACGTTTGTGCAGTCACCTTAAAAAAATAGTAAAATGGCAAAGAGGCAGACTGATATATCCACATGAGAAGGCTGCTGCTGGATTGCAGCATATTTGCAAGCAGTGCCAGAGGGCAGATTCCTCACCCTTGTTTCTCTTGTCCCATCTTGTTCTCCTTTTGTATTTGCTTATTTTAGAAGCAAGTGATGATTGTTTGTGGAGAACTGATTTTGGTACAACAGCTTTGAATCTGTATAAATGCGCTGTGTGCATGAAGAATAATTTGAGCAGTCATCCGTCACTGCGAACTCTGAGATATTGCATATTGATGATTCACAGGATTCACCCCCCCCCGTTCAGGGAATGCTCCATTTCATGCCCATGAATAATGGCTCTCAGCTAAGCAAACACGGCCTTGCTTTAAGAATGTTTATGTGTATGTGTGTGCCTGTGTGTGTGTGAGTATGAAAAAAGATTAAGTCAGGATGGAGGAAATCTCACTGACATCTTATTGATGTCATCAGTGTAGAGGACGATGTGTGTGTCAGTATGTGTTTCCTTCACCTCATATATTGACCCTATTGTCTGCAGTTCCTGTTTGTTTTGCTTTATTGTAATGCATGACAGTGACTCAATGCATGTCATACACACCAGTTATTAAGTGACAGTTGCCACCTCATATCCTGTCATTAATACTATTGTCATTTGGGTTACTCTAATCAAATATAACCATCATTTGAATTAAAATACTGTGCGGTTATATTAGGCATGCAAATCAAACCAGTGAAATTGGCTTTTCATTAGTGATCTCAATAGACGTTTCTAATTTCCAGTTTGTGGTTGCATTTAAGAGAGGTCTTATATCTTCCAGCTCATGGAGTGTTTAAATCTGTGTATATTTGTGTCTATATAAAAGAGAGGATTTGTTATGTCTTGTATGACACCTAATCTGTTGGAATAGATGGCCCATTTCCTCTCCTGTCGTTCAAGCTTTGACATCATTGCCACATTATAGCACCTTGTTAGACAAACACATCATGAGTCTTCCAATAGGTTGTTTGCAATCACGTGATTCTGATGACACGCAAAATGCAGCTGGAGGGCAGGAAGTGATTTTTCTCTTCATAGAAATCACTAGCAGAAACTCAAAATACCAGTGTTTTGCATTGTTTATGGATGCTCAAATCGGACAAACCGAGAAACCACAAGGAGCTTTTATCGTGTACAAAAATGTGTTGCTCATAAGGGGGGAAAATTCAAGAATTTGTTCAATTGATCACAATCTCACGATGTTCCTTTATAATTAGTGAAGCTCTCTGAACTGCAAATCATATCCTATTTACGTGTCTACATGTGGCGTTTAGCACTGAGTAAATTCTGATTGTCACAATGCGTGAGAGGTCGCAGCCCAATCTATTTATATCTTTATAAATATCTTAATATATTATTATATCCTATAATAACCATTTACACGCATAAGCATTATTTTCACACGAGCTTTGCTCCTCCCGACCGCAGACGCAGGTTTACAAGCCACTTTTTCCTGCGTTTTTCAATCAATTTCTTGACTTCTCCCCCCTTATGAACAACACATTTTCGTACACGATAAAAGCTCCTTGTGGTTTCTCGGTTTGGCCAACGTAAGCATCCATAAACAACGCAAAACACTGGCATTTTGAGTTTCTGCTAGTGATTTCTATGGAGAGAAAAATCACTTCCTGCCCTCCAGCTGCATTTCCCGCGTCATCAGCGACGTCATGTGCAAACAACCTATTACAATGGCTTTTATGTGGCAAAGTGCAATATTTGCATTGCGTGGAAGTGTGTGTTAAGGTGAGCGTATGTGTTTCTGTTGTCAGCAGCAGTCGCTATATATGGCTGTCTCTTTTCTGTTCATTTCATTCTGTACATTAAGATTTAGGTTATTAATGGAGGTGACAACCACTTTTTACGACCAAATTAAAGGTGCAATAGGTGATTGTCTTCAGAAACATTTTTTGTTATGCTGGTTGAAAGTCTCTTCACATCCCGATAGCAATCATTAAGTTAAGTGGTCTAAATGTATTTATATGTATTTATATATTCTGTGGAAGGCGTAGGACCAAGAAACGTTCGTCCAATCAAAACGCTCGGTCCGAGCATTTTGATTGGCTTTCCTACCTGCCTGTCAACATGTGTATTTGCAAACATCAACAACCTGACCTTCCTTCCTGGTATTGTAGTACTTTTACTAACTGTACTATAAAGTTTTCTCACCGGTTAATAACACATGATGTATTTTAGTAATGTTGTCTCTGGTTGTCTGGTCTGTGTGTGCGTTCATGCGCTCAGGGGGCGTGGCTTTGGACGGCGATTGCAGGGAGGCTGGGTGGGACATTCGCTTTCAGTGCTATCTGGCTAAAGTTAGCATTTTCCAAGATCTCCTACTGCACCTTTAACTCAAATAATTGAGGCACACTGTAAAAAAAATCAGAAATTGAAAGAACTTAAAAACTTGAGGCACCTGATTCAGGATTTTTTGAGTTTACTCAACTTATGGAAAAATTGTATCAGCTTAATTAAAGTTGGTCTGTGCTTTCATCAAACATAATATGTTCAATGAACTTGAAATTAAAACTGTTTTTACTTGAAGTGTATCCACATGCAATCCACTTGCATTTTAGGTTAATGTAAGTATTGACATAATGATGTAGAACTTTCTTCATTTGTTTTAACTTGTGTGTTGATTTGTTGAGCAAACTTAAAAGGTTATAAAGAGTTACTTCTATATACCAAAGCAGGATTTATATGTGCTATAATGTCCATTATGAGGTATAATGAACCGCATCACCCTAGAGGTGACTTGAAAACAACACAAACACAAAATATTATCAAATACTCTACAAAATATAATAAAAAAACACTACATAGAGCTAAAACATCTATTATTTCTGAATAACACATATTCATGTTACCAAAATTCCCCATGATTTCACCAAAAATACAAATTATTCTAGTGCAAGCATTCAAGTGTTGGACTCTCACCACCAAACTTGACATTGTACAGTAGGTATAAAAGAATCACCCCCCTTAAAAAATAATCACATTTTGTTGCTTTGCAGTCTGAAATGAAGACGGACACAGCTTTTGTTTTATCCAGCTGTAATTACTCAGTGCAATTTATAACATCCAATTGAAAGAAATAACACCAGATAACACAGAATTAAAAAAACAAAAAACAGAAACACTTGAGTTGGAAAAAGGATCTCACCTCCTTGTGTCAGTATTTTGTTGAACCACCTTTTGCTTTAATTACAGCCTTGTCTGTTGGGATATGTCTCTGTCTCTACTAACTTTGCACATCTAGACTTCTTTGCAGAACTGCTCAAGTTCAGTTAAATTTGATAGTGACCGTTTGTAGACTGCAGTCTTCAAGTCATTCCACAGATTTTCAATGGGGTTTAAGTCTGGGTTCTGACTAGGCCATGCAAGGACATTC
>NW_015536549.1:2352063-2352876 GCF_001515605.1 Sinocyclocheilus anshuiensis
TGCTTTAATTACAGCCTTTAGTCTGTTGGGATATGTCTCTACTAACTTTGCACATCTAGACTTTGCAATATTTGACCCGCTCTTCTTTGCAGAACTGTTCAAGTTCAGGTACATTTGATGGTGAGCGTTTGTGGACTGCAGTCTTCAAGTCATTCCACAGATTTTCAATGGGGTTTGAGTCTGGGCTCTGACTAGGCCATGCAAGGACATTCACCTTTTTCTCCTTCCACCACCGTGTGCTCAGTTTTGCTGTGTGCTTTGGATCATTGTAATGTTGGAAGGTAGGACTGGACGAAGCATCCTTGCTAAATAAAAGTATTAATTTCTATAATTGATTTCCCAAAAAATAATAAAAATTATACTGACTCCAAGCTTTTGAATGGAATAGTGCATGTTACAAAAGCTTTTTATTTCAGATAAATGCTGATCTTTGGATCTTTCTATTCATCAAAGAATCCTGAAAAAAATATTAGAATGATTTCTGAAGGATCATGTGACACTGAAGACTGGAGTAATGACTGCTGAAAATTCTGCTTTAATCAGTAATAAATGATAATTTAAGATATATTAAAATAGAAAGCAATAGAAAGTAATTTTTACTATTACTATTTTAAATAGTACAAATATTTCAAAATTTTACTGTTTTTGCTGTACTTTGGATCAAATAAATGCAGCCTCGGTTAGCAGAAGATAATTCTTAAAAAAAAAAAAAAAAAATACAACAACATTAAAAATCTTAATGTTCAAAAACTTTTGACTGGTAGTGTAGGCTGATTATTCTTATAGATTGAAACAAATGTGCTTCAGCCAGAA
>NW_015536549.1:2352886-2353526 GCF_001515605.1 Sinocyclocheilus anshuiensis
AGTGATAAAACTAGCGGTTTCTCCAGTAATGGCTGTAATCAAAGCAGCTCCGCTCATGAATGCTACTTTATCAGATCAAATGAAAATGCCATCGAAACTTTTCTGAAGACAGTCGGTTCAGAGATACATTCATATAAAACACCCGCGCCGTGTTATGATTTTGAAACGTTAAGTGCTGTTTATTCAACGAAGTCAAACGGCTCAAATAAATCAATGTATGGAAAATAGTGGTAATGTATATCGAAATATCGGAAATGTGTTTAAAAATCATATCACCGTTATTGAAACAAATTATATCGCGATACATATTGATATTGAATTATTGTCCAGCCCTAAGGTGAACCCTAAATGCGAATCAGAATCTCTAAATAAGATTTGGTGAAATTGTACTTTAGATTACAATTTACAAATAAGCAAACAATTAGTACTGACATCGTTAAACTCTGTGTGAACCTCATACTGGTGGATATTGGCTTAAAACACCTTAATAGAACAGTATTATGGACAGTAGCACTTATAACGGCTGTAATCAAATCAGCTCCGCTGATGAACGCTACTTTAATAGATCAAATGAAAATGCCATCTACATTTTTCTGAAGACAGTCGGTTCCCTTCAGAGATTCATTCATATAAAACACCC
>NW_015536549.1:2353594-2360300 GCF_001515605.1 Sinocyclocheilus anshuiensis
CAAGCCACATTTGTGGAGAATTTGTGATATTGTTGTCACATGCACACAATGACCACTATTTGTCATACATTCCTGCAACTGCTTCAGAGTTGCTGTAGGCCTCTTGGTAGCCTCTTTGACCAGTTTCCTTCTGGCTCTTTCATCCAGTTTGGAGCAACGTCCCGATCAGGGACAGTCTGTGTTGTACCAAATACCTTCCACTTCTTAATAATAGACTTCACTGTGCTTCTAGGCATTGATAAAGCCTTTTAAATTTTTTTGTATCCATCTCCAGTGCCTTGCCACTCATAGTTGATTGTTTGCTTCAGTTGCACTACGAAGGACTGAAATGCTCCAGGAAAGCTCTTTTCATGCTGAGCTAATCAAAATGGCCACAGTTGAAAGTCAAATGACTTTGTGTGCCATTGAGAAGGTGATTAGCTACACCTGATTGAGTTTACAAGTCATTTTTGGGAGGGGGTGATCCTTTTTCCAACTCAGTGATTCTGTTTTTTTTATTATTATATTTATTTTTTTCTGACATGTTGGTGTTATATCTTTCACTTGGATGTTATTAGTTGCACTGAGTAAATACAGCTGGATAAAACAAAAACGGTGTCTGTCTTCATTTCAGGCTGCAAAGCAACAAAATATGATTATTTTAAATGATTTTATCTTTTCTATATCCACCGTAAGTTCTTGTTGTTTAATATTTAAGTTGCTCAAAATAAATGGCCCAAAATTATTTGAATTCATATTTTTATATAATGTCAACTTTTTCTACATTCAATAGTTCAGAGAATTTTAATTTCAGAACTCAACTAAACAATTAATAAGTCAGTCCCAAAACTTTGCTGCTTTGACTAACTGATTCTCTTTCCCATATTTTGATTGCTTATTTCAGAGCATGGTAATTTTAGCAACAGTTATTTTTATGCTTTTGACAGAGCTTGATTTGATTCATAAATTATTCCTGCCTGCTATTTTTATCTGCACATCTCTTTTATTGTCTATTTTGAGCATATTCCTGTTCTGTCTCATGATTGACAAGAATACCGGCAGTGTTTTGGGAACAACCTCATGTGATCACCAGAAGAAAACATAATGATTACATTCTCTTTGCATGTGGTCTCAAACCATAGGGTTCCACTTTTTGAATGTCTCAGGATCAGACTACATATTTCCTGTGCTCTTTTGTTCCTCTCTTATGCTCTAATGGACCACGTGCTAGGAGGGCAGGCAGTCACTTACCAGTTCATTATCCATCAACTTTTAACATTAGGGATAATTTATTTATTTTTCTTCAGTTTTGGAATCACAAATATGTACTTAGATTTAGTTTCTGTTTTTCCCAGTTAGGTTTATTTTTATTTCAGTTAACAGAAATGTTTTGCATCTGGTTTACATTTCACAAGACATTCGTGAGCATGTCATTTCTGTTGTCAATTTATTTTTTTTTATAAATATTAGTGCTCAAAGTATAATTTAAGTTCCTTTGAGAATTCCGTGAACTCTGAGCATTGTTAGTGTTGACTGCCATTATAATCGGAAAAGATTGGTTTAGTACCAAAAACAGTTAGTTGGGGAACAGCCAGTCTCAATTAAAGTGGCTTAAACTACACGGCCAAAGGGATTGGACAGGGTATCCACAACAACAGAGCTAGCCAGTTGGACATCTGATGCCATAGATAGCGTAGAAGTGATTGCAGCTACTGTAATTATCCCTTGGATTTTTATTGGACACTCATATGTAATCCTTCCGCTAAAGTACCATTAAATGGATTGGCATGTTGTCCATAGTCGTTCTTGTAGTTCGTGGAAGAATAACACCCCCATATTGTAATTGTTTTAGGTAAGGGGTCTCCAAACTCAGTCCTGGAGGGCCGGTGTCCTGCAGAGTTTAGCTCCAACCCTAATTAAATACACCTGAACCAGCTAATTAAGGTCTTACTAGGCATACTAGAAACTTCCAGGCAGGTGTGTTGAGGCAAGTAGGAGCTAAACTCTGCAGGACACTGGAGTTTGGAGCCCCCTGTTTTACGTGATTTTATAGTGAACCACTTTGGTTTTTATATATCTTGACTTTAAGTTGATGTTAAAAAATGTTGTTCTAAATCATTCTGCTTTTGATCCTCTTTACCACTTCAGTGTCTAGAGAGAAAGAGAACTCTTGTTGTAAGCAACTCATGAAGAACCAAAATCCATACACCCCTTTAACTATAAAACATACAGTGACCCCAAAAAGTCAAACCTAGTCCCATCTGCAAACTAATTATGTTAGAGATTTTCTCAGAACTAGCTTTAAATTCTAACATTTCTGTGCTATTTTTACTATTTATTTTTAACAAACTTGGCTACTTTGGGGTGATATATGAAGTCACTTCACACAGGTGCAGAGAAGTGTAACCACAGATGTAGTTCAGCACATGAACTATGGACATGCTCCTTTCAAATACTTTTTAGGTCCTCTGTAGATGTTTTATGATAAAAGTTAAATGGTGTACAGCAAATTCTCTAGAAGTTCAGACAAGTAAGTTAGAAGTAATTTCCACTTACATGCTTTGATCATATCTGTGGTGTCTGGAGAGATTCCACCCAGCCCACTCCATTATGCTTTAAAATAACTGGAAGTGATTATGATTATCTAGAAATTACTGTTTAATGTATCATGTGTGTTACGTCACAGAGCGCTGTTTGACGTCCAAAGAGCTTAGAGTTTTTGTCCAATTCCAGCAAAAAGGTAATTAGTGATTAAACTCAGACTCCTACTAACCTCTTAGGTATACTGAACTGTGTTTTTTTAAACAATTTGTCATTTATAAGTGCTACAGAAATATTTCTCACAAGATTAATGAGGTAGAGGAGGTTTTTATCTGACACTGATTTAAAGCTGCTTGAAATGTGTTGTGTTACTTTATATAACCAGTATCTTTGGTTTTCATTGTTCCACGGTTTTCTGTGTTTGTGTAATGTGTGAATTAATTATGACGTGTTTGTATATCAGGACTAAAAACACTTCCAAGGTAATTACTCAAAAGTACACACAGCGCTGTGTTTTTGGGCCTATAAGATGTGTTGGTGTGTGTGCACTTGTGTGTGTTTGGATGTTAAGTGTAGTTTAAGCAGGCAGTGATCTTTGTACAGGGAACAGATGGAGACCTTCACATACTGCTTATTTGATAGAGGGAAATCAGGGGAGTGAAACTAGAGCACTAGCAAAGTGAAGACGAGGAGGAAGGAGAGAGGATGGGAGTGGTGTATTTTCCTCTCTGTAACTGAAGACACATTAGACAAAGCAAACTGCTCACAACACTGCTGTTTGTTGATGGGCTGGTCTTATCCTGAAGGGGTCTTATTATGAGGAATCAGGATTTAAAAAAGTTTAATGTCAGATTGCCATCAGACAACAATATTCAAAAAGAATTCAGATATAGATATAAAATAAAAATAACTGAACATATAGCACTGGTCAAAAGTTTGTGGTCAGTTTGATTTATTTTTTATTTTTTTTAAGAAAATTGTTAATTTATTCAGTAAGGACACATTAAAGTCATCAAAAGTGACAGTAAAGACATTTATAACATTACAAAAGATTTATATTTCAAATAAATGCTGTTCTTTTGAACTTTCTATTCATCAAAGAATCCTGCAAAAAATAACACGATTTCCACAAAAATATTAAGCGGCACAACTTTTTTCAATATTGATAATAAGAAATGTTTCTTGAGCAGCAAATCAGCACATTAGAATGATTTCTGAAGTGCAACACGGAAGACGAAGCCGAAAGACAAAAATAACATTTTAAAATATATTAAAATTGAATGTTAGTATATTTCACAATATTACTGTTTTTACAACCCTGAGGGTAAGAGAATATTTTCAAAAATGTAAAAAAAACAACAACTTTTAAACAGTAGTGTACATGTTTTTTGAGACATGGGACAGAACAGCTACAGAAGTGAAAAATAAATACAATTTATTTAAAAGAAATTATTTTGGATTAATTTTTTTCACATGTTCAGAGATATGGATTTATCCTTTGGTGCAAAAATATTAGAATTACAATATAAATATTATTTATGTATTATTATTTTTGTTTTAAATATAGTAGGTTTTATGTTATATACATATTTTAATATGTAAAATATTTTGTGGTCTGAGTTTTAGGCCGAGTGAGTGATAATATCAATGAAATAAAAATAAAAAAGATTATGTAAATATACATTTAAATTAAATGTACATTTATTTATTTTAATTTATAAAGGTTCTAGTGATCTGTGATTAATTTCAAAAAGTGAAAATGTTGCTGTGAAAATCACTGGACATGTTTTGTCCCACCTCTCTAGAATCATGAAGGCGTTTTCATTTTCAAGTGAAAGAAATGTGTGTTGACTTATTTATGGTTATTATAGGAGCCCATATTCCTCTTTGTAGCATAAGCATCAATGCTTTTGTGTGGGTTACAGTAAAAGGAGAACCATCTCATTCATAATGCATGTCTAGAGTTGAGAGTGTGAGAAGGTAAGCCGGTGCATTCCTGTGATATGACCCAAGAGAGATGAGGGCAGCACATCAGCGGGCCACTCACCGCCAGCTCTAGAATGAACTGTGATTAAGTTAGTTCTCAATGAAACACAAAAATAAAGTGTTGGCTTGAAAAAGTACAGGACACAAACTGTGTCAGGCACTGTGGTGCTTTGATTGCACTGAACAGACAATAGAAAAGTCGTATGCGTAAGTTTGTTCTCAGTCGAAACAAAACTCAATCCCCTGTTTTACGTGGGTCATGAATCATTGGCCCTGTATGTGTCAGACAGTATGGTCTGCTGAAGTCACCAAGGTGCAGGCTGACCCACTAATACGGGTTTATCCATCCACACCACGTTTCTCATCTCAGATGTGAGCCTGCATGGAGGTGATGACGGTGGCTAAGTGAGAATAACACGTCACCGTTCGCGTCAGGAAAATACCCAGGGCAGAGCAATTATATTAATGCTCCCCGGGGATTATGGGTCAGCATGTTGTAAGCACAGTTGGGTGGATCTAAGGACTAGGGAGATGAAGGTTAAGGACGGCGCTCCCGCTGGGCTGGGGATGCCCTCTAAATCAGGAATTTGCTGGAAGAATTGTTTTTTGTATTGTGGTTATAATTTTTAATGCATTAATTTGTGTTTTATTATTTTGCTGTTGCTGCACTACAATATTACAGCAACCTAAATCAATATGTATTTAAATAAATCGTCACATTACCTTGGAGCAAATTTAAGTTTTACTTTATTTTTTGCTTTTTACATTTTTTTGTTTTATGTTTATTTGATAAATGTTTGCTATTTTGTTTTTGTGTGTTGATTTTTTTGTGTGTGTTTGTTGGTTTTTGTTTTTTTTTATTTTTTAATGTTTATTTTTTGTTTTATGTCTATACTATTTCATTACATGTTTATTTGGAAATGAGTCCTAACAGTTTTATTGACAGTTTATTGAGAATTATTTCATAATTTCCATAAAATTGTTTAAAACTATCCTAATGCACATATCCTTTATATGCTCATAGAAGAAAATTGCTCATTTTTGTCTGAAAAAATGGCAAATCGCACAACCGTTGCTTAGGTAAAATTGGTCAACAAAACGCCCATATTACCGGAAATTGTCAACTCTGTCAACCTGAGTAATATGCTACTTTACTTCCTCCAATTTTCTCATTTAACATCAACACTAACTGCCCCCTTGTTTTGTCTCCCCAGCTTTGATGTGGACAATGGCACCTCATCAGGACGTAGTCCGCTGGATCCCATGGCCAGCCCGGGGTCAGGTCTCATCCTCCAGGCCAACTTTGTGCACAGCCAGAGGAGAGAGTCCTTCCTGTACCGCTCTGACAGCGACTATGACCTCTCACCAAAGTCTATGTCCAGAAACTCCTCCATCGCCAGTGACATGTGAGCAAATGTCTCTTTTAAGTGCAGAACCGGTTTAGTGGCATTTAGAAGTTTTTTATTAACGTGCATGTTTTATTCATAAATGGGAGACAAAGGCATAGCTTACAAGTAGATTAAACTGCAGTTGTCAAAACATTTTTATAAATTGTACATATGTGAAAATAGGGCTGGGCGATAATTCGATAACGATAATTATCGCGATATAATGTTTATGCGCCAAAAGCGGAATGAAACAGTGCGACTCATTTGAATCGCACCACACGGACCGTATATTCGCTCGAATCAAAGTTCAAACTGCCGCCGGCGCGAGCTCACTAGAGCAGATGTGTTTACTCGGTCACGCGAGCATTAAGCAGTGCTGTGAGATCCAGTGTGAAGCACTTGAATTCAGTGATGAACACAAATGACTCTGTGATTTAAACTAGTTTAAAGCCAAACAGGAGAAACACTGTGTGCAATGAACAAGACAGTCAGAAGGCTTTTCAATCTACAAATCGCCATCATTTACCATGGATTTACTGCAGTAACACTCACTGCACAATGGTATTGTGGCAGAAATTTGGGATATTCACACTGAATTTTATAAAAAGAATAATGGTATATACTTGTAGCATGTATTTGTGATTAAGCTATAGCATGTGTGCATTTATACTGAATGTTTTTAGACTACTGTTTTTCATACAAATAGGCTGCCTAAAAACCATATAGTTATATTTTTACCATGGTATTGACTATTGAGGTGCTATATGTGTGGTTTTAACTGTGTTTATCATGATTTAAATGTATGCTACTAT
>NW_015536549.1:2360360-2363589 GCF_001515605.1 Sinocyclocheilus anshuiensis
CCGACTGCACGGATCCAGTATAATGATACACATCCGATTTCTTTCTCAGCTGTTTACATTCATTTAAAACATAACCGACTGCGTTTACGAGAATGATCGTCGAGACGGGTACTATTGACATAATTCTGTGTGTATGTGTCTGTTCAATCATGAGGAGATGCGAAAGACGAATCAACTCGGTGTTCGCGCGCCATCTGAAACGCGTCTCTCTATGTGTGCGCACGCTTTGCACGTGTGCGGCAGAACGGAAGAGACGCTGCGCGAGATGCGGCTTGTGCGCGCGTTTCAGGTTGTTTTCTGCAACTTATTGCACTTAACTCTTTTTAACGTCAAGCAATTCTCTGCTATATGCGTCGAACTAAAACTTTGACCTTTTGCAACGTTTTGATTTAAGTAGCCTATTATTAAAATGATAATGATATCGCACGCCATTGCGATATGCATATTGCGATATTTACATTTGCGATATTTCGATAATTTCGATATATCGTGCAGCCCTACCTGGAACTAAAAACCACTCCAAACAATTTAGAATCCACATAGCGACAAGAAAACTCTATAAACACTGTTCAATAATAATATATATATATATTTTTTAAACTTGCATTCAGTTGCATTTTAGTCAAGCCCAGTTAAGTTTATACAAATGTATACATTTTATATAATTTATACAAATTCTGCTCACAATTAGGAGAATAAAGATGTGATCAAACAGGATTAGAAGAGACATTTATTTTTTAGCTATTCCTTTTAAGGTATTTTTTGGTGGTTTCTAGTGTATCCGAACAAATCCTCAAATGTTTTGATTAGGATTTCCTTGCTCACAGGGTAGTAAGAGCCTGTGACCCAGATTGGAGGAATCCAGTCCAGCTTTTCGCCACAGCTCTCCTGTCTTTGGAGCCAGTGCCCTCTCATGGGCTGGTGTATGATGTCGTGCTAAGCACCAGAAGAATGTCATTGACGTCAGTGCAGTCTCTTTCAGAGAAAGTGGCACCCCAGCCCTGTGTACTTCACCACACATGCAGAAAGAGAGAGAGACACACACAGACAGGCAATGAATAAGATAATGTGTGCTTTGTTAAAGGAGTGTACATGTGGCACATGCATTCTGTCTTGCTTTGTTTTTATAGTTGCTTCCAGTAAGCAACATGTCTAGAATAGCTGCACTGACGTCTGTTTTGTAAGTCTTTTGTTATTTTGTTTTGCTTATTTTTATGCCCTCATATGGTCATCCTAACCTTTTCGAAAATGCACATGCAGCAGACATTTGCAAATTTCCTTAAAATCATGAAAACAGCACACATTTTGAATGTCATTAATGGTCCCATCTCAGCAAAGTTGAAATGCTGACCACAATTTCAGCACTAAATTATTTGTAATCTTTATAAACAAATCTTAAAGCATCCTCTCTAAGAACAAAAACACACTGGACACCTCTAGCCTTTCTCGGAGTGTCAGCTGTGAAGGACCTGAGCTCTTCATTCTCCAAATCCTGTAAAGTTCATGTCAGGTTTTAGCTGAAGTCCTCTCTCTCCTGCATGCAGCAGCACTGCCAGGCTTTAGGCTTCTGTTTCAAGAGGAAGCTCGGCTCACGTTCAGCTAGCGACGCTCCACGGCTGCCCCGTGCTCGTGCAGGGCATCCACTGCTCTGAGAAAAGAGGGCAGGCAGATGCGAGCACCTTTGTTCTCTTTTGCGGCAGCTCAGCTTAAGGATTGGAAACAGGGACAAGTCACTCATCTGTTGGCGTCAGCTCTCCGTATGCTTTGCGTTTGTGCTCGTATGAGTGTGTGAGCGAGTATACGTGTGTGTTATTGTTATGACACTATGCCTGTATGCTATGTTATGGGTCGGATCGCATGCTCCTAAGGGCCACAGCACGCTACTCTGCTTCTTGGATGTAGACCGGCATCTGTCACGCAGTGATGGGCCTGCCCACAGCAATGACATTCTCCCTGTCCCGAGATGAGAGGTTTCACTCCAGGCTCCTTGACATGTAGGACTATAGATTCTGCAGTCGAGTGTTGTACGACTGACTGTCGTCTTGTTTGTGAGCGGTGTGAGTGTTGGTTTGTGTGGCCTCTTTGTATGTTTTCTTAAGGAATATAGTGTTCCCCGCTTTTCACAAGATCTGACTCCTGATCCTTGTCGTTACGGTGCCTGATTTGGATTACGGCGTTTTTGGAAACCTTGTTTTTTGGCTCGATTTGGGGCCCCATCATTCACTGTGGAGGGCTTCAGCACAGCATGAAGAATCACCCATGCGTTCTGTCGGGATATCCCAACATGGCGGTCTACAGCAGTTTGGGCCCTCTGCTGGGAGCCTCAGCTAGACCCCTAAAGCATCTGAGATCTGACTCCTTGCCTCCTTCTCTTCCTCCAGAGGAGGCCTACCAGAAACTGGCCACAGAGACCCTGGAGGAGCTGGACTGGTGCCTCGACCAGCTTGAGACCCTACAAACCAGGCATTCAGTCAGCGAGATGGCATCCAACAAGGTAAGAAGATCTAGGTGTCTTATGTTCTTTTTTGCTGTTTAGGATTCCCCGGGACAGTTCTACAATTTGATGAAGTGCAATTATTGTATCTCAGGTCTTCAATTTCCACTCACAATCACAATTGGGGCACATATTGTGGAGTTTTTTTTATTTTATTTTATTTTATTTTATTTGTACACTGTTTTAGGTTATTTTGCAAGTGTGCACATATGTTATAGTGCCTCCAAGATCAAATGACCATTTTAAGACTTGTGTTGTCACAAATGTTTTTTGTTGAATTCTGGTAGACCTGATCATACTGTGACTGTAGCCTTGTCAGCCTTGTCAATTGGTTTAAACACAAGCATGAGATGATTAACTTAATAAAACGGCAGTCAGCTCAAGTATTTAGTTGTTTTGAAAAATAAGCTGATTTAGATAATTGAGTGTCACTATATTGTCATGCTTTGGTGTCTTTTAAGCAGTGCACTGTTTGCAATAACAGCAGGAGAATCGTCATTCAGGCTGCACTGAGCATGCTCACAGTCTCCAGCAAGGCCCTAGTACACATACAGCATGCTAATCAGCCTGTAGTGTGTATCCCGTCTAGTCCACTTGGCCAAAACACCTCTTGATAAACGAAGATTTGAGATGCTTCTAATATTTGTTAGACAACCAGGCTAAAGGTCCGACAGAGGTGACCAGACATAAGTAACAGAAGCATCAAATACTCACATTTTCATACGTCTCACTGGA
>NW_015536549.1:2363625-2364253 GCF_001515605.1 Sinocyclocheilus anshuiensis
TCCACAATACCCAGTATCCATGGAAACGCATAAGGCCTGTCAGTTTGCTTTGTTGCTTTAACTCAATAGCAATAGTGGCATATCCCATATACAACTGCCTCACAGTCGCCACGCAAGTGTTATATCCTTCTGGACTGTTATAAATATGACTGTTTTCGTGTTGTTTCAAAAACAGAAATAGCTAATCTTTTCTGAAAAACATTTTTTTAGTTGTGTAGAGATGTCCAGCTGTCATTGCTCTTGTGATTTATTAGCAGTCAATGTTCTTATTAGCCTGGGTGAATACTTGAATACATCTTCCATTTCAATTACAGAAAAACATAAAATCTATTTCACCATAAGAATTCAATTTAGATCTGTTTTATAACTAAAATGTAATTATTAGCTATAGGGATTACTCTGTAAGAGAGAATTTCAAGCAGAACTCTCAACAATAATGACTTTTATTATATTTTGCATACATTTAATTATAATAAAAATGTATATTACAATTATAATAAAATATTATTTTATAATTAAGTATATAAGTATATATAAGTAGTATTAATTATATTTATTTTATATATATATATACAGTGGGTACGGAAAGTATTCAGACCCCCTTCAATTTTTCACTCTTTGTTATATT
>NW_015536549.1:2364523-2367010 GCF_001515605.1 Sinocyclocheilus anshuiensis
TGTGTATATATATATATATATATATATATATATATATATAATGAAGTGCCAAACAGGAAATAATTATATAAAATCTGAATATATAAATGAAAATTGTGAATATTTTGAAGTAAATCTGAATATATAAATGTAAATCAGAATATATAGTTATAAGTCTGAATATATAGAAGTAAATCAGAATATATATTTTTAAATCTGACTAAATGTAAATCCGAATATATAGTTATAAGTCTGAATATATAGATACAAATTGCAGGGTTCCCACGCTTCTTGAAAGTACTTGAATTTCAGACATATGGATACTATTAAAAAAATTGTCCTATATGTTCTGTCAAAGACCAAACAAGCGGCACTAATGATTGGGGGTGGAGATGGGGGAGCGCGGAAAAAAAAACGTGCGTGTTGACGCGCTGCCTAGAGACCTGAGCGGGACTTGAAAAAGTCCTTGAAAGTCCTTGAATCTGGTGTTCATGAAGGAGTGGGAACCCTGAAATTGTAATATAAAAATGTAAATCATTAATATATTGAAGTAAATCGTTTTAAGTCTGAATATATAAATGTAAATTCTAAATATGTACTTATAATTCTGAATATATGAATACATGAAAGTTGCAATATATATATGTCTGAATATATAGATAAAAAAACTGAATATATAAAAACAAATCATGAATATATTTTCATAAATTAATATATATCTGAATATATAGTTAAAAGTTTGAATAAATAGAATTAAATCCGAAAATATAGTTGCGAGTTTGAATATATAAATGTAAATTGTGAATATATAGTTATTATTCTTTCCACTTTAGGAAAAGGTAAAGTTTACAGAATATACTATTTGATCTGCTTTTTAGTAATATTTATTTTTGTATTGTTGATTATTTGCTCATTTGATTTGCATCTGAGAAATGCCCTTTTCCAAAGCTGTATGCATGTTAAAGATATTGGTGATATATGAAAAGTCAACAACTTGATGCATAATTGTACTGCATCAAAGAAAGCTCAGTGGCTTTGTTGTTGTTGTTTGGTCTGCTGAAATAGAATATGTGCAGTTTATATTAGAATAAGAATTTTTTGACCTCAACATTGTTATTTTGAGCTCACAGTTTATAATAAAGTAAAGAATGTTGCTTTTGATCTACAAGGCATATTATTAGACTAGAGGGATGGATTCAGGAACAAATCGTTATTTAGGCCACTGTCCCAGAAAACACATTTTCAGGGAATCACAGCTACAAATTGTGTGATATCTTTCCATTTTTTGCTGGGAGACATGTTTTAACATCCTCTAGATGTTCCAACAATAGAAACACAGTCACTTCTGTCCGCATGGACATGCAACAGCCTATTACCATCGGCTCATCTGCTCCAGTAAAGCTGCAAATTACTGAGCATCGCCCTAGTGGTACACAGGGACCAGAAGTGTGAAATAATCCTTGACCATGTTCTGTCAGCTCCACTGCCTCAGCTCTTTATTTGCTGCCATGCAGTACGTACTTTTGCCACCAGTTCAGTGTAAAGACACTGGTTTTGGTACAATACCTCAGTGACATGTTTCTAAAAATAGTAGGCCTACAGGTACTTTTTTAGTCACTTGCTCTCAGGGTACTGTGTGGTTTTGGATAGTAGGCCATTGGAAGTCTGTAACAGTGTTATCTGGCTAAATACTTCAGGCCCTGGCCATATTTATGTGATATTGCATATAGATTGCTGTTTTTTTTTATGACTTGCAAATTGTAGCATTTTATTGTATTACAGTGCATTAAAACCTAAATTTGAGTTTTTATGTTTTTTAATTTTTTTTTGCAGAAATAACAAAATTCTACTGATTAATATGCGAGAATAGGGAGATGCATTGTTTATAGACGTCATGGAGCAAATTAAATGTTTGTGTACTCAAATAAATATACAAGCTTTGCTCCATGACAGCTATAAATTAAATAAATAAATTAAATGTAATATAATTTTATTATTTATTTCCTGTAACAGCATGAAAGAGCAGGCAGGGGAGCAGATCTAAGTGCAGGAAAACTTTAATAAACAAACAGGGAAACGCTAGGAAACAGGCAAATACATACAACGACTGTCAAACCACGAGTGAAACACAAGCACTATATATGCACAAGAGAACAAGCTTAGCCATAGACCAGCTTAACAGGATAACAAGGGGGCATGGCTAATAAACTGGCATAACAACTAATGAGAGTAACAATGGCAACAAACAAGGGCAAGGCACACAGGGACTAGACATGGGGAGTGAACACATACAGGGAACATATAGCCAACACAAGATAATTATTATTATTATTAATATACAATTAATATTATATTTATTACAATTAATTTACAAGTGTCACTTGTAGTTTTGCCATAGGGCAGGGCTAGTTAAAAAGTGTGAACTACTGGACCAGTGGAACATTTTTATTGTTTAGCCCTTAGAAACTTTTTTTTTTTTTTTTTTTTTTTTTTTCCCAGTTTAAAGTC
>NW_015536549.1:2367302-2372971 GCF_001515605.1 Sinocyclocheilus anshuiensis
AGTCGGTAAAAGAATAAAATGGCACATTTCCCAGCATACGTTTTGCTTTATTCAAGCGCTCATTAACAATTTAACAGGACAACTCTAGCACGGCGTCATCGGTTTATTTTGTTCTTGTTCATCTGACATATGTTCTCCATTGACTCCCCTCTGTGGAGTTATGTGAATGAACTTCACTGAATATTTTATGAGTCTGGTTGACACAATGTCCACTTCCAAACATCACGTCATGTCATGAAGATTACCTCACCCCTCCACACACACACGCACATCTCTCCGCACACATATGCGCATAGTCAAACATGACGTGATCACGCATGAATCCAAATCACACATAATGACTGTGTGCCCTTTTGGGGAGCTATCTGCTGTTTTAAAGAGCTCTTGTACAAAGAAACACATCCTCCATCTGAGCTGCAGACATCCAGACATCCAGAGGGTGAAGTGGGAGGGGTCCTGAGGAGGGAAGCACTCCCAGAGGATTTACATGCGAGCTCAGCTCGGCCAATCGGCTGCAGCGATGAGCTCATTCTAATCTGGAGGAGCTGCCTGATTGGCAGAGCTGCAGTCAGAGACTCTCACCTGAATGATTGGGTGAAAAACAGCCTTATTTGGAAGCTGTTAACTGGGCATATTTTCCTTCCAAGGCACAGGCATTTTTCATTTGGTTTGAGTGCGCAGCTCACAGATAGATGCTATTAGACAATGCCGTGGCTTCTTCATGTCTTAGATGGAATCTTGCCAGGTTTCTTAACAATGGAGTCAGCCATCGCAAGGAATGCCCTGGAATTTCTGGACTTTTCAGATGGCGTTTAGCGTAAAATCACAATGTTAGTACGGGTGGATTAAAAAAATAAATGGAGCTTTGAGATCGTCTCGCAGAGCAGTTTGTGTTTGTCTTCCCTATCAGCCAGTGTTTTCTAATCTCATCTGCTATCTGGATTTACTCATTCAAAATGCCTGAGGCAAATTATTTGCTGTCAGTTTCTTGGGGATACATTAAGGTAAGATAATCAATCATGAAATTTTTTATTCTTAAATTGGAATGCGGTTGGATGGGATGCTATTGTTTATTACTGGTGTTCAGTATGCGGTTACACAAAGAACACAGGTTGCATAAAAACATAGGATGATCGACAGATATTTAAGACCGATATGGCATTTATTTATATTATATATATTTAAAATGCATATTTCAACAAAATTACTATACATAAAAGACCTATGCCTTATTAGTTTTTTTTGTGTGTCTAGGATCTATCACTGTCTAAACCCAAACTACTATATAAAGCACCAGCCCATCATGTGCTGTCGCTTGGCTGTTTTAGTTGTTTGTTTGCACACATTAGTGAGTTTATTTTCAAGCATGCAGCAGTTTTCATCTCCATTTTGTGCCTGCAAATCTTGTTAGAAATGGGGAAAAGGGTATTTTGTTTTGTGGCGTCTATATGGTGTGACCCAGTAGGTCATGTTGACCTGACATTCTTAACAGTCTGAGAGGATTCATATGTTTTGAGTTGTTTGGAGGACTCAGCCTTGAAACCATGGTGAATCAGCCGATAGCGACACAGCTGACAAGGCAAAATCCATTAAGTGATTAAAAAAAAGGTAAAATGGTGTCTACAGCAGTGAATAAAAGTGGGGGTGTTTCGAACAATAGCGCGAACATATTACACAACACCACACAAGATATTTGTACTTTTTAAATTTGTTTATATTTATTTATAAAATAAATAAATACAGATTTTTTTTTTTACAGTTTTTCTATACAGATGGTTTTACAGTTTTTCCATACAGATGGTCCTTTATAGTGGATACTCAAAAACAAGCCATATTTTTTTCCCACACAAAACGGGTCTAAATGCCAAAAAAAAAAAATATAATAATTTGCATTGTTTATCTCTCAACAGTTCAAGAGGATGTTGAACAGAGAATTGACTCACCTCTCAGAGATGAGCCGATCTGGTAACCAGGTGTCTGAGTGCCATATTTTTTTTCCCACACAAAACGGGTCTAAATGCCAAAAAAAAAAAATATAATAATTTGCATTGTTTATCTCTCAACAGTTCAAGAGGATGTTGAACAGAGAATTGACTCACCTCTCAGAGATGAGCCGATCTGGTAACCAGGTGTCTGAGTTCATCTCAAGTACATTCTTAGGTGAGTGTCCCTCAAAAACTATAATAAAAATTAAATATGGATGTTTACGGTGTAGAATAACACCATAATGTCATGTGGCAACATGCGTTGCATTTTTAAATGAACAAAGGAGTCAAGAGGAAAAGCATTTTGACTGGAGGAGAGCAGCTATGTGAGATTTTTGGGGTAACTCAGAGAACTAGGACAACTGAAGTGCTGATTATGAGCAAAAAGCAGGTCAACAGCAGCTCTGTAGCCTGACGGTTGTGTAGCTAAATAATCAGCCACAAGCGAGACCATTAAATGACCATAGCCCACCATTCTTTTACAAAACTGCAAATCAGTGGCTGTAATGGCACATGATGTGTTTTTACCCATGAGCGCCTGATTTCTCGAACCTTCTTTGAGCATTTTCTGTTTCTGTAGACAAGCAACACGAGGTGGAAATGCCATCGCCCCAGTCCCAGAAAGACAAGGAGAAGAAGAAAAGGCCGATGTCCCAGATTAGTGGTGTAAAAAAGCTAACGCACAGTTCCAGCCTTACCAACTCTAGCATCCCTCGGTTTGGGGTTAAAACTGAAACAGAAGATGAGCTAGCCAAGGTAATCTTAATATATATATATATATATATAAACTAATAATGAATAATTAATTTTATAAAATAATAAAGCCTTAAATAATTTTTTAAAATACACTGCCGTTCAAATGTTCAGTGGCAATACGATTTTTGTGGTTTGTATTAATGATTTTTAGCAAGGATGTTAAATATATAAAAAGTGACTAAAAACATTTATAATGTTAAATAATATCTATTTTAAATAAATGCTGTTTTATTGAATTTTCTATTCATCAGAGAATCCTGAAAAAATATCTCACTATTTGCACAAAAATATTAAGCTGCACAACTGTTGATAATAATTTAAAAAAAAAATTTTTGTTTGAGGACCAAATCAGCATATTATTATGATTTCTGAAGGATCATGTGGCACTGAAGAATGGTATATTGACTGCTGAAAATACAGCTTTGGCATCAATGGAATAAATTCAATTTTAAAATATTAAATTAGAAAAAAGTTTTAAATTGTTTTAATATTACTGTTTTACTGTATTTTTGATATAATAAATGTAGCCTTGATGAGCATAAGAGATTTAAAAAAGTCTTGCCGACCTCAAACGTTTAAATGGTGGTATATAAAATGAAATGACTGTAAATACAGAGAGATTTACAGAAAACTTAAATATAGGAAATCTAACTATATGTGTTTGACTTTGTGTCATTTCAGGAGCTTGAAGATGTAAATAAATGGGGCCTTAATGTCTTCAAAGTGTCAGAATTTTCTGGGAACAGACCTTTAACGGTTATGATGCACACAATATTCCAGGTACATTTTTAAAGCATTTGTTCCCTCAAGCTCAAATTTGCTTTAATGTCTCTTTACAAGTTGCTCCTGCTAACAAGGGAAAAACCATGCGGGTTGTCTTTCTGCTGTAGGAGAGGGACTTGTTAAAGACGTTTAAAATCCCCCTGGACACGTTTATCACCTATCTGATGACTTTAGAGGACCATTACCATGCTGACGTTGCCTATCACAACAACATCCACGCTGCTGATGTCACACAGTCCACTCACGTCCTGTTATCAACCCCTGCCCTTGAGGTATGATAGTGCTGTCCCAGTATACAATGCTGTTTCTTCTGATTGTTGGGTGTTAAAAAAGTGGATTAGGTTGTGAAATTTTAGAAAATCTTTCTGTGTCTGTTATTTTCAGGCTGTGTTTACAGACCTTGAAATTCTCGCTGCCATATTTGCCAGTGCGATACATGATGTTGACCATCCTGGCGTCTCCAACCAGTTTCTCATTAACACTAGTAAGTCTCTAGCTCTAGCATATGAACATGACATTTTACCATTAAACTGTCTTTCGTTTGCTGCTGTAGCATTAAAGGAATAGTTCACACAAAAATGAAACTTGCTGAAAATGTACTCACCCTCAGGCCTTCCAAAATGATCTTGGATGGCCTGAGGTTGAGTACATTTTCAGCAAATTTCCATTTTTTGGGTGACCTATGCCTTCTGTTATACTTTAAAATGAAAAGTTGCCATACAAGGTCCAGGTGGACTTGGAAAACCCTACATACTATAGTAAATCAAAAAAATAAATCTTGTTCCCGTTGTATCTGTAAAGGAACATCACGTTGCTTCCTTCAAATAACATGGGTGCAATGTTTTTCACAGCTGTCAGAAACACTTTTAGCTTAATCACGGTTGTTCAAAGTAGCAGACCCGTACAGAGGAATCAATACTTGTTGAAGCTGTTGTCACGTGCAGCAAGCGGTCATTCAGGCGATTTTCACATGCTATGGATGAATGTGCTTGGTGGGCTACATGTGTCGGTGATTCGCAAAGCTCACGTGTCCCACCCACACAGCTGGTAAAATCCCCTCAGTGACTAATGGAGGGACCAGTGGGGCTTGTCACAAGCTCAGCATGAACTTGAAAACAAGAGGAGGATGCATGTTGTTCCATACCTGTATGCTGCTGTTTTTAGCCATGGAACTCTAAACGAGACATTTTGATGAATATTTACACAGTTCTGAAAGGTCAAGCTCCAAAAAAGCACCATGAAAGTATCATGAAAGTGCGCTCTTCTGAAGCAAAACTGTAGCTTTCTGTCAAACTGAAATTACAAATGTAGGTTGCTATTCACTGAAAGTCCACCAAGAATTACAAATACTAGAGCTGTCGAGTTAGTACAGTATAGAATTAATTGTGCTTCCTCTTTTTTCTCTCCCATACCTCTCTCCTCTCAGACTCTGAGCTGGCCCTCATGTATAATGATTCGTCTGTGTTGGAGAATCATCATCTGGCTGTAGGTTTTAAACTGCTGCAGGAAGAGAACTGTGACATCTTCCAGAACCTGACCAAGAAACAGAGACAGTCACTTCGCAAGATGGTCATTGACATTGTGAGTCACAATGTTATATGTGTCATTGGTCTCTAAGTTATTATTAGAGACCTAAGCTATCTAAGCTATTATTACACTGGACTGTTTTTAATTGCACTGATTTTTGTATTATGGAACTAAACTTTAATTTTACAGATGTGAAAAGAGGTGTAAAGGGCCAGTAAATTTCCCTCTTTCTCTCCAGCTGAAACTGATGATCATTCATCTTTTTTTGCAGGTTCTGGCCACTGACATGTCTAAGCACATGAATTTGTTGGCAGATCTGAAAACCATGGTGGAGACCAAAAAGGTGACCAGTTCTGGGGTATTACTGCTAGACAACTACTCTGACAGGATACAGGTTGGTCCTTATATTTATACTTGCATTGCATTCTAGATATTGTAAATTTATTATTAACTTAGAAAATTAATTTAGGAAATTTGTTATTTGCCATAATTAATATTTTTTATTTATAAAATATTTTTAGTTACATAAAATATATGCATACAATTATTTTATTTAAAATATCATTATACTATATATATATTTATATATATATATATATATATATATATATATATAGT
>NW_015536549.1:2373018-2378595 GCF_001515605.1 Sinocyclocheilus anshuiensis
TAATTATACATATACATTTCTTTAATTTTTAAACATTTCATTTATATATTAATTTATATAATTTTTTTACTTAAAATATATTAATAAATATCTGCAGATAACAATGTGAAACTTATTATAAAGTGCTACAGCTTTTCATGGAGCTCCATGGTTTAGGAGTCTGAATAGTGGGTCCCTTGGTCTAAAAAAGGTTAACAGCCTCTGCTCTGAAGAATTTGAATATGATAAATGTGATAATATCAATGTAATTATCATTATGTGATCATTACGCTTGCTGCGATAGTCGGTGTTGCCAGTGTTAAGCTGCAACACCGGTTACATCACTGCACACCGCGGCACCGCCCACCCCTGTCTTTCTGATTTTTTTATAGTAATAAAAATCATTTAGTTCAGTTAGAAAACAGACACCACAATTAAAAACTGAACGTGGCTGCTCAGTGCAGAGTGCCGAACGACAGTCGCATCACAGATCAGCAGTCCGATTTCATTAATCACGTCAGGAGAGTGAGTCGAGCTGACCGACGAGGAGAGTGAGGTGAGACAGACAAGATGATGGCGGAAGATTTAGTTTTGAAACAAAATGCAAAAGCGCCTAGCTGTCTGACAATATTTTACTTTAATTAAACGTTGTGTAATTTAACAAAAGTTCTATGTTTATATAAGTGAATTTGTCATTGTACCGTTTTGTCGTTGTACATTCAAGCAATTGAGACTAATTCGAAAGTGAAAGTAAAATGTTCACGGCTATTTACAAGCTATTTAAAAGCGAAGGGAAACGAGGGAAAACCGCGACGAAACCCCACCCCCCGGTGTTGTCACACGTGGATTAACCGGTGGTAAAATTTCCTCAGCATCACAACCCCAATGTAAATGAATGTAAATATAAATGTGAATGCGCAACTGACTGATTTTGACTGTATCTCAGGTCTTGCAGAACATGGTGCACTGTGCAGACCTCAGTAACCCCACCAAGCCGCTGCAGTTGTACAGGCAGTGGACAGACCGCATCATGGAGGAGTTCTTCAGCCAGGGGGACAGAGAGCGGGAGCGCGGCATGGAGATCAGCCCCATGTGCGACAAGCACAACGCTTCAGTCGAGAAGTCCCAGGTAAGCCAGCTCAGGGTAGATAAAGATAAATGAAATAATGAAACATAAAATAATCAAGCTTATATAGGTCTATATTATGTTTCTAATATATTTTTATTTATATTTAACTCATTATTTATTTTTATTTTCTCTAAATATGTTCTCTATCATGTGATGACCTTTTAGCCTTACCTATAATTCTGCATGGCTGTCCTCTTTGTACTTGTTACTTTTATTTATTATAATTTATCTATGACAGCATAAATCCCATGGCTCACAATATTATTATATAAAATATATTGTTGAAAAAAACAACAACTAATTATTAATGATTAATAATAATATACAGAATAAAAAATAAACAGATTATATTTTTTCTATTCAAACGTTTAGGATTTTTTTTTCATGTTTTTTAAGGAAGTCTCTTATTCTCACCAAGGCTGCATTTATTAGATATTCATATTTTAATAGATAGAATATTTTGAAATATTACAATTTAAAAAATAACTGTTTTCTATTGTAATGTATTTTAAAATGTAATTTATTCCTGTGATGGCAAAGCTGAATTTTCAGCAGGTATTACTCCAGTCTTCAGCGTCACATGATCCACATGAAATCATTCTAATATGCTGATTTGGTGCTCAAGAAACATTTCTTGTTATCATTGTTGAAAACAGTTGTGCTGCTTATATGTCAGTGGAACTCAATATATTGTGTATTCTGCTAAATATTTCCAGGAAATTTACCGATACATATGTCCAGCACTGTATACAAACCTTCTTTCAAAAACATTTGAAAATATTTTTTTCCTCTTTCTCTTTTTTTTCCAAGGTGGGCTTCATCGATTACATTGTTCACCCTCTGTGGGAGACGTGGGCAGACCTGGTGCACCCAGACGCGCAGGACATCTTGGACACACTGGAGGACAACCGGGAGTGGTACCAGAGCACCATCCCCCAGAGTCCCTCTCCAGTGCTGGACACCAGCAGCGAGGGCCGACGCACCGCCGGCCAGGAGAAGTTCCAGTTTGAACTGACTCTGGAGGAGGACGGAGAATCGGACACAGAGAAGGACAGCGGTAGCCCTCCTGATGAAGAAGAGGAGGAAGAGGAGGAAAACAGCTGCAGTGACTCTAAAACCCTTTGCACACAGGACTCCGAATGTACAGAGATCCCCCTGGACGAGCAGGTGGGGGACACACAGGATGAGGAGGAGGAAGAGGACGAACAGGAGGAGGAAAGGGAAATATCAGAACCCTGTGTTTTAGAGGAGGAGGAGGAGGAGGAGGAGGAAGAGGACACTGCCAACACATAACACAGTATGACACAGCACCTGAACTTTTTTATATTAGAGATGAGAAACACTTATTTATGGTTAAGATACTAGTTTTTTTCATTGTCTATTTTACATATGTCGTTCAAAAGTGCTTTTTTAAATGTCCGCCTTTAACCTGATTTTATTTTTAGTCCTCACTCTTTTTTTGAGTTACAACCATTTTTACACTCAGGAATATCTTTTCCACTCAAACCTGTCATTCATACAAACAAACGTAACAAATGAAAGGTTAAAAAGCTTGACTTTTATTCCTGATTGTAAGGTACTTTTATTTATTTTTTTTTCACTGAAACAGTATTTCAGAAACATTGAACTTAGAAAGCAGCTGTCTTTTCACCACAGAGACACTATTTTTTCCTGTTCATCTGAAGAAAAATGGCAATTCGAAGCATTTTTGCAGACAAACACTAGGAGTGAATACTTCATGCTTTGAACTTCATGTCTTCCTGATTCCTTGAATGTGTTATTAATCTGGATTTAGCTCTCTGTTGTGTTTGTGTAGCATTATTTGAAGCGTATGGACTTGGTACCAAAGTGAAAAGAACTCGCGAGACACCATTTTCACAGACAATACACATTTTCATTTAAATTACCATATTTGGGGTAAATATGGTAGTTTGCACATCTTTTTATTATTTTGTTTTTACCCTTATTTGTTGCATCCAATCCAGATCTGAAAATGGTTCATTTTAAAAAATATTCTTATTTTGTTTTAAACAATAAGTTTCTCAGCTTATTAATAATACCTAATTATGGCCATGTTTCAATGTTTTAAAACTTTATTCCCCCAAGAACAAGAACTCATAATTCTGTTATAAAATAATAGCTTGAATAAGCCTTAAATGTTTTGTTGCCTACCAAAAATGTACAAAAACATACAAGCAATGGAGTAAAATGAATCCTGGTCATCACTTCATAAATAACAATATGAATTATTATTGTAATTAAGTAATAATAATGCTATTAATAATAATTATTATTATTATCATGTTAATGATGAATCCTGGGTATCCCTTCATACATAATAATAATTATTGTAATTATTATTCATCATTATAATTATTATTATTATTATGGCCCTCCTCATTTGTTTCTCAGAAATGTTTGATAGCTGTTTGGTGCCATATGTCCCTGGCCAGTTAAACAGAAAACAACTGACATAAATGAAGAAGCTCGATTTACCGGTTTGTGTTTTCACATGATCACGGGACAATCAGCCTCAATGCAAAGCCTTATTGTAAGTGTGAATCTAGTTGCACTATAATTTTTTTATTGTATTTGTGTTGTTGTTAATTGTATTTATTTTGGACATTTTCGCCAAACGTTACCAGTCGCAATGATTTTAATTGCTGCTTTACTCATCTCTGTCAAGTGTCGTACTGTACAAACATCCTCTTCATTTTATGTTCATGCTAGCATTATTTATTAATGCTCTTTGATGTGCTTGTAGCATATTAAAGTGTTTTAATCAACTTGTAGCATCAGCAATTCAGGCTTACGAGTCAGTTTTCCTTAATATAGTTTAATTATACATATGCAGTAGATATACTTAATCAAATGTACAAAATTATATATAATATTGAAGCCTTTTGAAAAGACCCCTTTTTCATTGCTTTCTTTATTCTATGTAAAACTCGTTCTGTTGCCAAGTTTGCTTTTTTATTAGTAGGTTTTTTTATTGTCTCCATTCTCTACATTGTTTCTCATTTCTCTCTGTTTACATACATGTATTTATTGTTCTGTATAGTACATATTGTTGATCTTATCATGTCGTTGTAAATGATTATATCATCCCTTTTGGTGATGGTGTTGTATTATGGAACTCTTACTGAGAGAATGTTTGTTATTCTTAGTATGTAATGATCCCATTGATATGTGTCTCTAGAGAGACTGCGTAGAGAAAGGGAAAGCCAAATTATAGTCATTACTGTGTTTACTTTCATTCTTTCTTTCTTTTTAAAAGAAAGTGGTTCCGTGGCCTGAGGGTTGTGCCTTACAGATAGCTCTTTAGATTTTATCCTCTTGCTGCACTAAAGAAACTACTGGCTGGAAATTGACCTAGATGTGTTTGTCGTGTTCCTCCTGTTTATGTGGCATAAATGCTCCCAGCATTAAAAAAATAAATAAATAGACAAAAGTTGTCAGACCACATTGGACAGCGTAAAAGCGGGCCAGTGTGATGGGTTTGGGTTTGCAACCAGCTGTAAGAACCTCCATCATATTTCCGTCTATGCTGTGTTCATTTGAGACATTCAAAGACATTTACGTTTCATGCAATATGAGAGAAAACATCTTTCTGTTTGGGGATAACAGGGCATTTTGATTTCCAGATCCTTCACAAAAAGCCCAAACGCTCAATTTGGGACTCATTTTGACACATATACTGTAGATTCTTATTGACCCTAAATGGATGAAATCAGTGCGTCCTTCTCGTCTCTTTTTAAATCATGAGAGAAATACACAGAAGTTGACAAATGATATTTAGGGATAACTATTTTTTTGTTATGTGACTTGAATGACAAAACTTGTCTGGAGGTTTCACAAGACCGTGTAGTTGTTTATTGGACTGCTTGTTTATCGCAGTCTATTGGATAGAACTGTAGAAATAAAAATTTACGTACGAAAACTGGTAAAATCCAATAAAAATGTTTTTTATATGCACCAAAATAAAAGCATGGGTTGACTCTATGATGTTGTCTTTTGTTTCCTACCTGCAGTCTCTCTATTAACAAATCTATGATTTGTTTAGCTTTATTTTATTCATAAATGTAATTTTTTGAGATGGACTGTTCAAGTTATATTTGGCCTGATCTGATTGTGTGTGTGTGTGTGTGTGTACCTGGTATTTATCACGTTATGGGGACCAAATGTCCCCAATGTCCCCATAATACTAGTCAATTTTGACCTTGTGGGGACATTTTTGAGGTCCCCATGAGGAAACAAGCTTATAAATCATACATAATGAGTTTTTTTGAGAAAGTAAAAATGCACAAAGTTTCCTGTAAGGGGTAGGTTTAGGGGTAGGGTTGGTGTAGGGCAATAGCACATACAGTTTGTACAGTATAAAAACCATTACGCCTATGGAATGTCCCCATAAAACATGGAAACACAACATGTTGGAAAACACTGTGTGTGTGTGTGTGTGTGTGTGTGTG
>NW_015536549.1:2378734-2384135 GCF_001515605.1 Sinocyclocheilus anshuiensis
TTGAGACCAGTGTTATTTTGTTATCATTAAGATACTATGAATTTTGATGTATATAGTTTTTATATTCTGTTTTCATTTAAAAAAAAGTTGTAATAGTTTTTGTCATTTTGATCAGTTAATTTTATATATACATTTTCATTAAATTACATTTTTTTTAGTACATCAAGATAAACTAAATGAAAATGAAATCTTTTCTTGGCAGCTATCTGAAATAAAAACAATTTTTTTTATATTAATTTCAGTTAATGTTTATTTCAAGTAACAATTTTTTTATGGTTTTAGTTTTTATTTTACTATAATAATCCTGGTTCAGACTTTTTGTTTTATTTTTTTAATTTTATTTTATTTTGAATAAAAGAACGAAGATACAGATTCTGTACAGGACCATGTGAAAGACTGGATCTAGACAAGATAACCATTTCAAGGCCACATTTATTTTTTCTCATACTTTTTAGCTTTCGCAGTCATTTTCCATACACACGGTCGCACACAAACAGATCTAACTGACTCATCAGCAAAATGCAAATTCAACATCCTCTCAATATGTTACACATAAGTTAGACAAGTCTGTAGAATTTATAAATTTGCAGAAGTCTTTAATTCCCCTGAGAGACATGGGAATGATTGCAGAGCATCTAAAGTTCAACTCATTTCTACTTTTGCTAAAATGACTAATAAGAGATATTGCGGTATAGGGGACACAGGTACACTAACAACCCCTGAAAAAAGACCTGTATTCTGGTATGATGGCATAAAGGAAGGACAAGGTCTGACACTTGTGTTTGGCACAATCTTGCTAGTTTGCTATGTCATTAACACCAAAAAAACTAGGAGTGGAAGCCAGGCCAAAGATTTGAGGTTCAGTAACTTATTCTGTGTCAGAATACAGAAGCTTGGCGACAGCGCTCGAGCCACAGCAGCGAACGGCCTGGACGGCGAACACTAGCAGCTACAGTCAGACTGCTGCGGGGGCGTCGGGTTGTCTGTCAGTCTGGTAGTGGGCGTTCCTGTGGTAACAGTAGGGTCGGCCTCAAGAGTGTCTGACATCTTGTCGCAAATGATGTCCACCAAGCATTCAAAAGTCTGCTTGACGTTGATGTTGTCCTTTGCGCTTGTCTCAAAAAACTCAAATCCTTTTCGGAAAGAGAGATTTTTGGTAAGCAAAGGAAATACACATTGGCTTTCAAAAGTTTGGGGTCTGTAAGATTTTTTAAATGTTTTTTAATGCTCATCAAGGCTTCTATTATGTGATCAAAAATACAGTAAAACAGTTATATTCTGAAATACAGTGTCACATGATCCTTCAGAAATCATTCTGATATGCTGATTTGAAGCTCAAGAGACATCATTATTGATTATTATCGATGTTGAAAACAGTAGCGTTTTTTTATATATATTTGTGGAAACCGTGATACATTTTTTTCCAGGATTCTTTGATAAATAGAAAGTTCAAAAGAACAGAATTTATTTGAAATGTAAATCTTTTGTAATGTTATACATCTTTTCTTTCACTTTTAATGAATTTACTGTGTCTTTGCTGAATAAAAATATTAGTTTCTTTCAAAAAAAATCTTTCTAACCCCAACTGATAGTGTATAATACACTATCATTATATCTCTCTGAGATACACATGCTCAAGTAAGTATTTGCTCAAAATTAAAAATAATATGTTTATAATCTCTGCACAGGAGAGACTTGGTGCTGTATATATATATATATATATATATATATATATATATATATTGGCCAAAATTAGTTGAAAAATATTGCCATATTGTATATCGGTAAACATTATTGTGCATCCCTAATACAGTGTATATCTATATATATCTCACCCAGCTGTTCTGCTAGCACTCTCCCGCTTTCCACAGACACTATCCTCTCCTCCTCCATGTCGCATTTGTTTCCAGCGAGGATCACCTGGGCATTGTCCCAAGAGTATGTTTTAATCTGGGTCGCCCTGACACAAGACCAGACAAAAGTGAGCAGACATCCTCTAGCACAAGATGTGCCAGACTCATACCAAAACTTTTGACAGTTTTATTGTATAAATATGTCATCATGCCACACGGAATCAATGGGAACATCATGTTGAACACACTTCTTCAGATTATGCCCCTCTCTGTTCCTGTTTCTCATCTCTACAGCAGCATGTTCTTTGTGTTCTCTAATCCAGAGATGTTATGGCACTTTATTAGTACAGTGTATTTTGGGGGTATTTGTACTCAAGTCAGAGGCGTCATCATGCCCATTCAAAGTGAGGGGGCACGTGCCCCCTCAGATTTTTGAGCCAAGTGGATTTTGAATGCAGTTTCCAAAAGACAAAAAATAGCCGATTAATATTTTCTATATTTAATACAATCACACCTGCATGATTAGAACGTTCAGCGCGTCATATCATCAGCTGCTAAAGTCTGCGACCAATCACACACGATGCTGTTGAGCTTATGAATGCAATGACCAATCAGAGGTGCTCAGATGAGTCATCGCTAAAATGCCGGTGTTTTCTTCACTTGCTCGCTCGCTGACTGAATACCTCTTTCTGGCGAATTCTCTCATTAGAAACAACAAAGTGCAAATGTGTGTACGAATCTGTAAGATATTAATTTCATAGTGTACACAGCTTCAATGATTTTAATGGGAGTTTTTGAGTGCTTGAACTCTAGACTGTCAGTGAAAATGTTCTTTGATAATGTAAATGTTCTTTGCTCTCTTTCTGTACAATGAAAGTGTTATGAATAGTAGCCTAACTTGCAAATAATGAGTGCGTGACGCCCCTGACTCAAGTGATACTATTTCCTTCAAAAACACACGTAGTATTGTATTTTGCAGGTCATCATGGCTTAAATCTCGTACAAAAAGTATTTTTCATCTTACTAAACTAACAAGATAACATAAGATAAGACGAAAGATAAATCCCGCTCCTGTGTAATTTAGAAAACCGTTAAAATGTTTGTCACACAGCGCTATTGTATGGCTTCAGAAGACTTGAAATACAGTGCACAATTTCCTTTCTGGAAAATCACTGGAACCATGACAGAATTTGCATTTAATTTGTAATAAAATGAAAATGATTGAAATTATACTTTTAAACACTGTGAAAACACCCTCATGTCGTTCCATACTCATATGACTTTCTTTTTTCTGTGGAACACAGAAGAAGATATTTTAAAGGGGTCATATGATGCTGCTAAAAATAACATTATTTTGTGTATTTGGCCTTCACGACATGGCGGCAGCGGCAACAATACTACAGCGAGAATACAAGTTACGCCTTCTTTCTTTGCGTGAACATTTGGGCGGCGTTATGCAAATCTTCCCACATAGTGAGGTAGATATGTGGGGGCGTGTTAGAACGAGCCGTTTTAGGTAGGCGTGGTTAACTCTTAACTTTTATAAAGAATATCTCTTTGGATTTGAGACTTTAGTCTTTGCAACTTTACAGATCTTCTTTATGCACCAAGAGCTTGTAACACTTCAAAGAGAAAGGAAAAATTGAAATCGCATCATATGACCCCTTTAAGAAAAGTAAGATTTTTGTCCATTCATGGGACATCAATAGTAACCAAACTGTTTGGTTACCAATGTTCTTCGACAAGTTTGGAATAACATGAGGGTAAGTTAATTTATTATTACATAATTTTCATTTTTGCATTAATTATCCCTTTAAGTCTGTATCTGCTAGATTAAGAAAAAAAAAACGTTTATTTTTTACTATTAAAACTTAAGTAAAATTAGATTTAAACGCTGTTTTATTCTCATGTTTTGGCTTAGACACTAAAAATCTAGTAAAGTTTTAACACAAACCCATGGTTAAGTAATAATTCTGTACTTTTTATTTAGTTTTTTAAATGTGCTCTACTTTATAAAATGTTCCTGATATGATTCCTGACTTTCATTTATAGATTTTGACTCCAGGATCGACAGGCATGAATGTCTCACGCCATCAGGCAGACGGAAACTACTGGATCACCTCGGCAAACCCACACGGTGGTGATCCTGAAAGCTCATGAATACTTCTGTTGAAAGCAGACGCTCTGGCTGTCATAATGCACAATGTAAGATTTAAAATCCACTTACCAGTCCTGTACGGCAGCAAAAGACTCCTCGTTAGTAATGTCATACATTAGGATGAAGCCCATGGCCCCTCTGTAGTAGGCAGTGGTGATAGTCCTGTACCTTTCCTGCCCGGCTGTGTCCTAATAAATAGGCATTATTCCATGTAGTAAAGTAGTCTAAAAAAGGTGCATACCTACATGTATTATGAATTCAGATTTACAAGAGGTGACTGAGTTAAAGAAATACATCACCAAAAAATGTAAATTTGCTGAAAATTTACTCACCCCCAGGCCATCAAAGATGTAGATGAGTTTGTTTCATCATCAGAACAAATTTAGAGAAATTCAGCATTACATCTCTTGCTCACCAATAGATCCTCTGAATGGGTGCCGTCAGAATGAGAGTCCAAACAGCTGATAAAAACATCACAATAATCCACACAACTCCAATCAATTAACTTCTTGCAAAGCGAAAAGCTGCATGTTTGTAACAAACAAATCCATCATTAAGAGGTTTTTAACTTCAAATCATTGCTTCCAGTTAAAATACGAGTCCTCCATTCATAATATTGCTTTCTCCTGTGAAAAAGGTTAAATGATGGACTGGAGTCGTGTGGATTATGGTGATGCTTTTATCAGCTGTTTGGACTCTCATTCTGACGGTACCCATTCACTGCAAAGGATCCAGTGGTGAGCAAGTGATGTAATGTTAAATCTCTCCAAATCTGTGCCGAAGAAGAAATAAACTCATCTATATCTTGAATGGCCTGAGGGTGAGTACATTTTCAGCCTGTTTTTATTTTATGATGAACTATTCATTTAATTTAGTCTGGGACAGACAGATAGAGTCAATACAACAAATGCGTGAAATGAATGAGCGCTTGAGTCTGAGAACTGATCGAGAAGGCGGTTTGTCAACTCTAAAAGTAGCAGCGCTTTCACTGAAAGACTAAAATAGAAAAGCGTGCCACAATCTGATGAACAGATCAGTTTTCCTGATGCTGACTTAAAGGCTTAGATAAGGTGACAATGGCTTATGTTCTCTTTCCATAAGCCAGTGTTAATCATCAGCCCGTGTGATGTTTACATGGCACCATATGTGATTATCCAACCCTTCAATGCTTTACCAACCATGAAACATTGATGCTGAGTTAAAGGGGTCATATGATGCTGCTGAAAATAACATTATTTTGTGTATTTGGTGTAATGAAATGTGTTTATGCGGTTTAAGGTTCAAAAAACACATTATTTTCCACATACTGTACATTATTGTTTCTCCTCTATGCCCTGCCTTTCTGAAACGCGTCGATTTTTACAAAGCTCATCGGTCTGAAAAGCGAGGT
>NW_015536549.1:2384267-2398140 GCF_001515605.1 Sinocyclocheilus anshuiensis
AGCGGCCGGCGGGCTTGCGGCAACCACATGTGACGACCCCGGGCTGGACTCCGCTTCCTCCACGGTGAAAGCCGATCCGGCGATCCACAGCGTGAAGTTGATGTATTTCCTCAGCGACCAGCACGGATCAGCTCCAGGCATGCCGAAGCGGATATCGTCCTCTTTTGGAAGGCCAACTAAAGTAGTTTCACTTTCACAACGAAACACAGCGCTTTCATGACATGGCGGTGGCGGCAACAACAATACTACAGCGAGAATAAAAGTTATGCCTTCTTTCTTTACGTGAACATTTGGGCGGCGTTATGCAAATCTTCCCACAGAGCGACGTAGGTATGTTGCTCCAAAGAGAAAGGAAAAATTGAAATTGCCTCATATGACCCCTTTAAAGCAGATTTAAAGTCTGTGTGGTTTTTTCAGTCATTGCCATTTCGATGTGAACAAGAGAGAATTTACCCAGATCTGAAGCTTGACCCTTTTGTCGTTCTTATAGACAGTTTTGACCTTAAAGTCGATGCCCACCGTACTGACAAATGCAGATGTGAAAGTGTCATCAGCATACCGGAAGAGGAAAGATGTTTTGCCAACACTGCTGTTTCCAATGATCAACAACTTGAACATGTAATCAAAGTTTTGATCAGAGTTCTCCTTCTGTTTGTTGTCTTGCGTAGCAGCCATCTGTGAGAACACAGAGACAGTGTAATGAAAAGATCAAAGGTTTACAGCCTAACCATATTGTGTAAACTCTTAATATGGTAGAAATATTATTATAGGATGACATATATAGTTACATGATATTATAAATATAGAGAGAGAGAACTTCTGGATTTCATTCTCTCTGTGTTTTATAAGTAGGCTTTGTATGTCTGTAAGTCCTTGTATGTCTGTATGTTTGTAAGTCAGCACCAGGAGCTGTCCATGCTGTATTGAAGCCTAGTGAGTGTCCTACAGCATTTTTGAATGTAACCCATTTAGTCCCATCTTCAACATTTGTAACCAAAAATGTATTTGTTAGTTTGAATGTTAATGTATTTTGCACAAGTTCTGAACTATAAATTAATGTATATATTGTCTAGATTTCATTTTTTTACATTTTTACATATAGCTGGTGTAGACAGAGACAGATGTGATGTCTGTTTTTAATAACAAAACCGATTTCAAAGTATTCTAATATTAAAGAAAAAGTAAATAATGTAAAATAATAAAATTTTCTTAAAATATTACTTTATTGTTTACAACTTTCTATTGAGTCTTGCTGAGCAAATAAACAATTCGACTCTGTAGTTAAAACTGTGACCTGGGAAAAACATAACATCACGTTTTAGAAACTTTATGTGCTGGGAAAATCGCGATTAAGTTGTTTAACAGGCGCGTGGTGCCCATGATACACCAAAAATGTTGTCTAGGTAGGCAGCTCACTAGATTTTGAGACGAAGCCTGTGTGTCGTTCCAGGCTGAGCGTTATTAAAGGGGTCCGTCTCTTTTCAGTCAAGCCCTGAATATTAAACGCTAATAGTCTTCAGACACCTAATGCTTATAATAGACAAAACCTATGTTTGAAGTGGACCATAGATGAAGAGACATTTGAGCTGTAAATGAGAGCATAACCAACAGGCTTATATACACAATATTTATATATTTATATAACCAATAATGTTTGAATTAGCAGCTCCTATGAATAAATGAGCTTTTACGGCTGATTGCTTTTGTCGTCACTGATGCTGCGTTTCATACATTTAATAAACCTTTCAAAACCGGTCACAATTATGCACGCTGTCAAATGACAAATCTCTTTAAACGACACTTATGTTTTTACAGTATGACTAAATTAGCCATTTATTTTTCTTTTTGCGTGGCTCCAATTACGACCAAACAACATAATATATATAACGCCGTTTCTCACTTACCTTTCCGTATAACTCCATTGTTTTAGACAATAAATAAAACCAATACAATAAACGGAGATTGATTCTGATTTAGTCCTAATAAATTATAGTTTTTTCCCGTTGTGGAGAGGTGGAGTCGGCTGTTAGGATAAATGTTGGATGCAGTGATGTTCGCAATGGACGTCAGCAGACACTCGCACTCTCCACCCATTCATCTCACATCCGCCCAGAGTGTGAGTGCGGTCTGCCGACAGCAGGGGGCGACGGTGGTGCTCTCTCTCTCTCTCTCTCTCTCTCACACACACACACACACACACACACACGTTGTGTTTCCATGTTTTATGGGGACATTCCACACACACACACACACACACACACACAGATCAAAGACAACCTACAGAAAAGTGGATCTGATCATATAGCAAAACATTCACTACATCCTACATATTTGGATTTCATAATATAATAAACAGATTATGTTAAAACAATAGTACAATATATAATAAATAATACGATAAATATTACAAACAATTGACAAGAATAAGCAAATGTGAATGAACAAAAACGACTGAAAAAAAGAGGGGGAAAGGTAAACAAAACTTTACTGATAGGTAACTTCTGAAGAACATATTATGAAATTCAAAAATAGCCTATTAGTTTTCATTGTAATAATACTCTTATTTCGGATTTCCGTTATTGTAATTAAATTTCATGTTGCTTTAATATTACAAATGCACTCATTCGAGCAACAATATTTGCTAATTTTATCCTTTCATGAGCATTTTCCTTATTTCGGCATTACTTGCTGATTTATTTAGAAAAAAAAGAAAGGTAAAGTTTATGCTTAAAGCAAGACCTGTAGTACGAATCCTACTATTACAACGCATATTTAATATTCATGAGCAGGGCTAACGAAGCAATGTCTTCATTACTATTCATAAGCAAATCCCTCGCCATAGGATGCTAGTAGGATAAATTAATATTAATGAGCTAGGCCTTCTCCAGCGTAGAACTAGTGCCCATCCCACTCTCGCGTGCGCTTCTGTTGTTTACACGAATGTCACGTATTCCCCGTTCTAAAAACGCACAGCATATACATTGGCATGCAAAAGGTAAACCGATTTTTAATTGTCTTATATGTTGTCGTTAAATGTGTTGTTGGTAAATTGTGCAGGGGTTGGTTGTTTGTCCATTAAATTTTAAGTTTACGCATTCGCGCTTTTGTGGACAAGCTTTTAAAGTAAATAGAAAACTCTGACATACGCGTTCAGGTGGTAAAAAATTTTACTTAAGCCTACATACTCTGTCCATGACTGTGCTATATAATAATCTCTTCTGGTAAATAAACGTTTTAAACGTTGTTTCCATTAAAACACTGGATTCGTAGCGCTCTCTAGTGGCAGAAGAACTCCACCAAGTAGTCCATCTCTTGAACATGCACCTGGAGGGGAGAAAAAGTCATATAAAATGTGACTTATGACGTGCATGTCAGCATTGATCTGATTTATTTTTCATATTGAGTCATATACATTACACTTGTTTGCTTTTTTCCTCTAGTGTTCCATCATGGAGGATTCAGACAGTGGAGGTCATCCATCAGCATAAAAGTTGCAAGTGCTCTCATCATACTCAGGAAAAGCCACTTGTCACAGCGGCTGCATCTGGCACTTTGCTCGTGGGAGTTTATGGCCTCTGGTCATTATTTGCACTTCCTGGTTTTCGGAAAGTACCCATATGCCTCAAGGTACTGGAAGTCATATACAATATATTGGCAGCTATTTATAGCTTTGCTCAGCTATTCGTTCAATACCCTGGTTATTCTTTTAGATGGCAACAATCTGCATTTTACCATGTGCCTGGATACAGTGGTTGTTTAGATTTATAGTCTTACAGAGAGAAAATCAGTCAATCAATTAATCACTGATGTAAGTGAAATTAATATTGTCCAGGTGCCTTATTTGCCCTCCAGTAGAATACAGACCCAGAATGATCTGGGATCTGGTGATGGGCGACTGGTGAGTCTTTAACATTGACAGTAAATGATAATTAACTGAATATATGACATATTTTCACATATCGTGGTTATTACTAATCATTCTGCATAATACCAATGCACATATTTGTCTTCTATAACATGGACATCTAACAAAAATCCTAATGTAAAGGATATAGTATTTAACATTTTTAATCATGTATATCTCCAAGTGCTATACCAGATTTCCAGATGAAGTTTTGTGCTTGTAAGCACTTTCTGTTTCAGATGCTTCTGATGGCTTTCTGCAGATGACCACTTTCTCACCACAATACATGGTGAGATGCTTAGCAGCTGGGTGGGAGAGAATGTATGGGAAATATTACAAATGTAAAAAACAAAAAACAAAAACACATTTGATAACACTCTATTTATAATTTTGCATGACTTTGCTGTTAGATGTAGCTCATTTCTAAGCTCTTGGGGCTTGACTTTCTAAAATGAAATGACTAATATGTGGGTTATTTATACAGTCATTTCTCACTAAGATAATGGCCACTGGGCAGCCTACCTGGGGCTGCTTCTTTTGTGTTCAAAAATAGATCTCATTAACTATCAAATTTGAATGAAAATTTTTTTTTTTTTCTCCTGTTACATCTATAATTGCAAGAATCATTGGTCTTGCAGTTAAAAATATTCTTCTTGGTTTCTTTTATACATGGAAAGCAAACAATATGAGCCACTGGCAGTCTGCTTCATGTCCAGTATTAAAGGGGTCATATAATGCTTTTTTAAAGATCATTATTTTGTGTATTTGATGTAACAGAATATGTTGACATGCTTTAATGTTAAAGGAAAACTTGAAATCGCATCATATGACCCCTTTAAATGACATAAATGTCACAGACACTGGTTCTCAAAGTGTAGGATTGCCTGGATGTGTTTTGTAGGTAATTGCTGCCACTGTAGATGGCTAAAACAAACATTAAACATTAAAGCCATTATGTGCAGGAGCACCAGGTGGGATTTCACACTAACATTCAATGAACAGTGATCTCTAGACACAGATTCCTCTAGGTCACTAGTTCTCAGTCAGAGGGCATCAGCAAACCTCAGGCACAGGATTTAATTGTTGAAATCATATTTATATTTTCCCTCAATATCTGTAGTTTTTATTGTTTTTATTTATCTTGCATTAATTAATTGTACCTATATCAACACTCCAAGTTTCTGTTAATAATACAGTTGATGATCAAATCAGCCTGATGGTCAGCTTGGCCGCTTAATGTTACGTGTTTTCTGTTATTAAATTATTTTAGTCATTATTTTTAGCGGGTTTCAGAAAATGTTGTATATTTTATTTCTCTATTTATTTGTATTCCTCATTTATATTTTTATCTTTAAAATGTTATAATAATTGTATTTCATTTGTATTTAAGAATTAAATTATAATAACTATTACATATACAATATTATAATATTTGCTATACAATACATTTATATAAACATGCTGTTAATATTTGGTCCTTTGTGTCAAAAAGGTTGAGAACCACTGCTGTAGGCACAACACCTGTACTAATTCTACAACTGTGTGGAAAACCACCTATTGAAAAATGACACATACCACATGCATATTTTATTTCTGATTTGATTTCACATGTCCAAGTGTTGATGATTCAGTTTTATCACTTCCTTTCACAGACTGATTTGTCCAAATATAACAATGTGACTGTTTTCTTGGCACCCGGAGTGGTAAGTATGCACAGATGTCCTTTCTTCATTTATATTGAGCTGAGTATTAAGATAGTATCTTTAAAAATCAGTGCAACAAATTACATCATCTAGACATTTATTCTTAATTGTGATGTGATTTTCTCTGATCATTGGAATTTTGTGAAGAATATATTAGGTTAGGTTACTCTGTAGAGTTTTAAGTAATTTTAAACAACATGTTGTGTGAGACATGTGGAAGGACACAGGCCTGCTTCTTAATGCAAAATACTAATGCAAAAAATAAATAAATAAAACCACCTGTCTGACTTGCCAATAATTACCTTGGTCAATACAGTGTGCTTTGTGGTCTACAGATGGAGGTGTTGGGTAGGAAACTGGAGAATGAGTTACCAGATGAGACTCGTGTAATTGCCTGTCGCTTCCCATTTCCTGACTGGACTCCCACAGCCACTGAGGGTGAAGGACTAGACCAGACTTGGGCATATGATATGGATGCTATACGGAAGCTTTCAACACAAGCTACCATGAGATGAGGAGAAAAGCATCTTCCCTTGTGTCAAAAAGCTTTCTGTTTCATGTTTTAGCACTGCCTGAAAGGTACCGGTCACTTTTAGAAGACATATACAAAGTATGGTATGTGCACAGTATAAAGCATAGAATTTACTTTATTTTTATATTAAGGACAAAGTTTTTTCTCCTTTTCTGTTACCACAGGTAGGTTTGATGACAAGTTGTTTGTGTTGTGAAATTCTAAACTAAACTGTGAAATAAAGAGCCCAAATTACCCCACTGCCAGCAAACTGCTCATATGGTCTTTTAAAATCTCATAGAATAGCAAAGCCAAAAAGGATTATGAAGATAAAAAACTTGTCTCTCCATTACATGTAGGTCAGACTTGGATTATTTTCCACAAATTAAGAAAAACAACAAAAAATGTTTTTAATTAATTTTAATTGTGAGTAACAGGGTTGAATGCAAAATCTTAAAGAATGCAATCAAAACAAAAAAAATTATATATTAAGGAGATAGAATACATTTTTTCTTGTTTTTATGCTGTAGAATGCATACAAATTATGTTATTTCTTGGGTGTTACATTTGACATTTTTAATGGATGTTACACTTTAAGTGAAAGTGAAAATGGCATGACGAGTAACCAAGTATGGCGTCTCATTTATCCCATCCAAGTGCACACACACACACTCTGAGCAGTGGGCAGCCATTTTTGCTGCAGTGCCCGGGGAGCAGTTGGGGGTTCGGTGCCTTGCTCAAGGATATTGAGGGTGGAAGAGAGCACTGGTCATTCACACCCCTCACCTACAATCCCTGCAGGTACCGAGACTCGAACACGTGACCTTTGGGTTATAAGTCCGACTGTCTAACTATTAGGCCACGACTGCCCCCTTAAAAACCTTTTTTAACTAAAAGGTTTGCGCACAATATATTTAGCTAAATATATTTTGATAATTACAATGAGATAATAATAAAAATGTTAATCTTAATGCAAATTAACATCAAAATTATAACATTATTGAATGATTTTAATTATTACATAGTCGAGAAGCTAATGCTATTTTAATTTTATTTTAGATAATAGTTCATCTAACATGTCTAGTAATTGTTTATAAAGCTTATATAATAATGCTTTTAAAAATGGAACGTGGCAGATGTTGTGTGCCACTTTGGCCACATGGTGATGCTCTGACACTACTCTGTGAATCAAGACGGTTTCAAACGAATAAATGTCTTTTGAGATGGTTCATTTATTGAACCATGATAAATTGGTAATATCTCGCCAGCGCTTATTTATCAAATATTGTATGTATACACACACACACACACACATATATATATATATATATATATATATATATATATATATACACCTTGGCCCGAAACACAAGATTTGTATTCATCACTATGCGAGAGATTGCTATATGACCACTGTATGAGTGATTGCAATGTGGATATTTATGTGAATCATTGCTCAGATAGACCTGATTATCTGCGATAAGCTTTGCCTAGGTGTCTATGAAGTGTCTAGGATGTTTAAAAATGGATACAGTGAGGTATTTGACGGATGACAGAGCTATACGCCAGATCTCACGCCATATAGGGTCTTCCGTCTCGTGACGCAGTTCGTGTAGAGCAGAGGCGCGCGGGCGTATAAAAGCGAGGAGACACGCCGGTACAGCAGCACTGTGACAGCACACACAGTAACAGAGTCATGGAGACATTGAGGAATACCTCGTACCCAACTATAACGACACACAACGACAAGATGTGTGAGCTCAATAAAATAAGTGAGCAAGAATGGAAAAAGCCAGAGGATAACAGTCGGACCGGCACAGAGTATTCCAGAATCATTACAGACCCCAACACTGGGAAATGTTACTGCCGGGGAAAAGTTCTAGGAAAGGTAATGGGCTCAGTATTAATGCTGATATTATTAAATAATTTATTTATTCAAAAGCATTTTATTATTCAATGAGAATATTATTATTCTATTTGAAAAATTATTATTATTCATTGTATTTGTGCATGATTGCATTGCTTTTGTCTAATGCATGTAGTATCTATCTATCTATGCATGCATTGGTTATGGTTACATCTTGAAAATCTCTTTATCTTGGTTAACATTATACTTATGTTATTCTTTCTCTATGACCTAGGGAGGCTTTGCTAAGTGCTATGAAATGACCGACCTGTCTTCAAGTAAAGTCTATGCAGCCAAAATCATCCCGCATTCGCGTGTGTCAAAACCGCACCAGAGAGAGAAGGTAGGACAGACACATGGCATATATAAATAAGAATGCACAAACGATTGATCAAGACCTCTCACTTATGTTCTGTATTCTGTTGTTCCAGATAAACCGAGAGATTGACCTCCAAAGAGCTCTCAGCCACAAACACATAGTGCATTTCTACCACCACTTTGAAGACAAAGACAACATCTATATTCTGTTGGAGTACTGCAGTAGAAGAGTAAGTTTAAATGTCTAAGTGTGTTTTAAAGTGAGAAATTCTATAGTAATATCAATGTAATGCAAATGACTGTGTGTCCCCTGACTGACTCTTGGTAATTTTTTTTAGTCACTGGCCCATATATTGAAGGCACGTAAAGTCCTAACAGAACCTGAAGTGAGGTATTACTTGAAACAGACAGTGTCTGCTTTAAAATACCTTCACGATTTAGAGATCCTGCATCGTGACTTGAAACTAGGTATGTATGCATATACTCACTGTACGTGCATGATGTTCATTAACATTCCATCAGTTTATAAGTAGTTAAAAACCGTCCGTTTTATCATTCAAAGGCAACTTGTTTGTGAATGACTCAATGGAGCTGAAAGTGGGAGATTTTGGGCTGGCTGCCAAACTGGAGCCAGTCAGCAACAGACACAAAACGATCTGCGGTACACCCAACTACCTGTCCCCGGAAGTGCTGAACAAACAGGGCCACGGCTGGGAGTCTGATGTGTGGGCTTTGGGCTGCGTCATGTAAGTTTGTCACCCTCAGATCTGAGGGTTGTCTATATAGGCTATATTTGGAAATTGCTCAGCATGAATAGGCAATGATTGCCGATTCAGACTCACTCTATATCAATTACTTTCTACTTTTTCATTCCTGTTGTGTGCGCCATTGTATTCAGTGATCATGCTTTAGTTGTAATGCTTGAATGATATAGCAGCATATAGTGTACAGTTTGTCACCAGTAATGACCTATTCTGGGATTATTTACTCAGCCTCATGTCATTTCTAACCTCAATGACCTTCTTTCATCCAATGAACACAATACACAAGAGTTTTTGAAGAATGTGCTGGCTGCTCTTGTCAAAATAATGAATGTAATGCTGTCTGTCAAGCTCTAAAAAAGCTCCATGCACTACATTTCAAGTTGTGTTCTATATTGTTATTCACTCAATTGTGAACTATTAAATAGTGAGCTTATAGTGAATAAATATAGTGAAAATAGTGAAAAGGGAACTTTGATGGTTCTTTTTTGCATTCTTTTTGAAACGTCAAGCAGTCAGCAGACACCAGTCCTCATTAATGTTCATTATATTAAAAAGAATAGCCAGAATATTCCTAAAAATGGTTCAAAAACCTTTTGTTCAGGACAAAGAACATGAGATTGTTTTGGTTGAACTATTCATTTAAGAGCCAGTAAATGACACATTTCACATCTTCCTCTTCAGGTACACCATGCTCTTGGGTAAACCTCCATTTGAGACCACTAACCTTAAGGAGACGTACCGCTGTATCCGAGAGGCCCGTTACACCATCCCGGCCTCGCTCTCTCTCCCCGCTAAACAGCTAATTTCCGGCATGCTCTCACAGAACCCTGTGGACCGCCCGCACCTGGATGACATCATTCGGCATGAATTTTTTACCCAGGTAAATTTATTTGTTGCACGACAGTAGATTCAGTATATCCAGCCAAGCAGTTGGACTTTTCGTCAATGTTTTTGTCGTGATTTTGCCTCAGGGCTTCATGCCAGAAACGCTGCCTGTCAGCTGCTGCCATTCTGCCCCAGACTTCCATATTTCCAGTCCAGCCAAGAGCTTCTTCAAAAAGGCAGCCGCTGCTCTCTTCGGTGGCAAGAAGGACAAAGCCAAGTACTATGAAAATATAAGTAAGTTCTTGCTTTTGTTAACTATTGCATTACTCATTTCAGGTGACCACATGAATAACATGTTTTTCCTCCAACAGATCGCTTAGCCAAAGAAGAGGAAGATATATTCAAGCTCCGTCAAGATTTCAGAAAGACTGCCATCAGTAATCAGATTACTACACACTCATCCGAGGTGAGCATTGTTCCCTTTATAGTAGACTGTAATAAGGAATTCGTCACCAACTCTGAGATATTAATAAAGGTTAAGTGTTAGGTCATTCAAGACACACATATGCTGCGATTTTTCCTCTTTAGGAAGGAGGAAATCCATCAGCACCTACAAGAACGCCTGTTACCCAGGCAACTGCTGGAAGGCCACAGACAAGAGATACCATTCACTTGATTGTTAGAGGCAGCTTGGGCAGCTGCAGCAGCAGCAGTGAATGTAAGTGTGTGTTATTTGTGTGTGTGTGTGTGTGTGTTTCACCTGTTCGGTCTGACTCCAGCTCATTAGTTTCACAAGCTGATGCGATGTATCCCGCTGTCTCTCTGTAGGTCTTGAAGACAGCACCACTGGCATTGTGGCAGAGGCTGTTATTAGTGTTCTGAGAGGCTGTCTTGAACACATGCCTAAAGGTGAATAAGACTGATTACGCTTTACACTTCACACTCCATGGTTTCTGTACTGAATCCGTTCTATAGAGTAAAGAAAATGTTCGATCTTTGCATTTAACAGTACCCTTTTTCCTACAGCGGACGGCCTTCCCAGAGGAAGTGGTTGTAATATATTGAAGTGGGTGACTAAGTGGGTTGACTACTCCAACAAATATGGCTTTGGCTATCAGTTGTCTGACAACACCGTGGGCGTCCTTTTCAACAACGGAACACACATGAGTCTCCTCTCTGACAAGAAGTAGGTGCTTCAAGTTGACTGTTTGCTAGCTCAGTTCCGCTCAATTTAAAAAATAAATTAAATGTTTAACCCCAAACAAATGCTCATATGTAATGCCAATTTGATTCATTTTTGGATTAAGCAGTTGCTAATTATGAAATCAGCACTTGTATTCAAATTCCGGGCTATGATTATGTTTTATATTTTACTTTCTATATACATTTTTAAATTATGTACTTTTATCAAAATTCATTAAAAATAAATGCTACGGGTGAATTTAGACATTACAACATTGTAATGTTCAGCATGAAAATTTTGACCATTTTTAAAGATTACATTTAACAGTAAATTATTAAATTATTAGTGTTTTTTAGGATTAATTGTAAGTGAGCGCTAGATGATGACAAATGCAATCTAAATGTAAAATGTAAGAAATGGGTATCCACAACTAAATATCTAATATCGTCCGATATGCACTACCATTCAAAAGTTTGGGGTCAGTAAAATAGTTTTTATAAATGCAATAAATCTTTTAATGCATTAAACGGTTTAAAAATGACAATGAAGACTTATATTTATCTATTCATCAAAGAATCCTGAAAAAAAAAATAATATCAGACTTTTCAGAAAAAAATGAAGCAGCGGTTTTCAAAATTAAAAACTGTAGTAATGTAGTAAAATTCAGCTTTGCTCTCACAGGGAAAAATTACATTTTTAAATATATTAAAATATTATAATATTTCACAATATTATAGTTTTTACTGTATTTTTGATCAAATAAATGCAGTCTTGATGAGAATAAGAGCGATTTAAAAAAAAAAAAAATCGTCTTTTGAACTGTAGTGTATACTCAGCATGCCCAATATTATTCCTTATGATTCCCATCCATAGTTTTCTAGCATAGTTTTTAGATGATTTTCTGAAGGAAAGAAAAACTGCACCAATATCCTAGAAATGTCAGTTGAATGACAAATGGCATTACACTAAATATTGTAAAAGAGCAAGCATTAGTCATAGACCTTATATACATATGGCTGTAGAAACAAACAGTGAGCATTGCGTTTCATGGACTGTTGCATTGACTGTGATAAATCATTGTTATCTTTGTTTTTTAGGACTGTTCATCAGTATGCTGCCCTCGGTCAGAGGTCTGTTTTCTCTGTTATTGAGGCTCCTGAGTACGCTGTGGCCCAGGTCACCATCCTCAAGTACTTTGCCCACTACATGGAGGAGAATTTGATGGATGTGAGTACGCTCTTAGTTTTAACCCTTATGTTTGTATTCCGCTTTAAAATTGTTACAGGTCTAGAAGCCATAGACTTGATTTTGTGGTCTAGACTTCAAGCTGTACAAGAAGCTGCTGTGCTAATATATATTGTTTATCCTTATTTTTCATGCAGGGAGGGGATATGATAAGTGAACCAGATACCCAGAAGACCAGAATATATCTTCTGCAGTGGCTGAAATCAGACAGAGCTTTATTGATGCTTTTCAACGATGGCACATTCCAGGTAATGCAAAGTAGCTCTTAAATGGATAGTTCATCTCACTGTCTTCTCTGGAGCACAAGCTGAGATGTTGAGCAGGATGTTTATGTTGGTCTTTTCCATACAATAAAACTGAATTGTGAAAAGGGAATAAAAAGCACCATCAAATACCATAACTTTTAGCTTTTTTTTGTTGTCATTTTTGGAGCTTGGCAGACTATGGTCTTCATTCACTTTTATTGTATAGAAAAGACATCTGTTATGTGGTCTGTGAAAGCAAAAAATGATAAATGATGACAGAATCTTCATTTTGAGAGAACTGTTCCTTTAATGCAGCAGTTGGTAACAAATTAAGTTGGTAGAACTATTCCCCATGTAAAAAGCTATTGTCTAGTGCTCTCTATGCCCATCAGACCCCTGGGTAGTTATCAGTCAGGTCTGTCTTTGTTCAGATAAAAAGCTGTGTATACTATAGCACTGTAGGTAGAAGGTCACAAACCCTGCTGTAATAACATCCTGCATCCTGTGAGAGTGTTTCACGTCTGTTCCAGAATAACAAAACCTTTTACTTCATCTTCCAACAGGTGAACTTCTACCACGACCACACCAAGCTCATCCTGTGCACACAGCAAGACGAATATCTGCTGACGTACATCAATGAGGAGCGAACCTCCACCACTTTCCAACTGAGCACGTTGCTCAGCGCGGGCTGCACTGCGGACCTGCGGAGTCGTCTGGAGTATGCCTTGAACATGCTGCTGCAGAGATGCAACTGAGATCGACAGATGAGGAGAACAGTTGGCCACTGACTCAGCAAGATCTGATGATTTCTTTCAATGCAAGGGCAAAGAGGAGGGCTTGTTGAACAGGATGTCTACTGGATGTGAAATGGATGGACCTGTGGAAAGGTTTATAACAGAGACAGATTCTGTAGATGTACAAATGCTGAAATTCAGAGACTGGAGTGTAGAGGAATGATGTGATTAACATTATAGAGAGGAAAGAAAATCTGGGCTGGGACCAGGCATCGCTTGACAAAAAACAGACTTCATGTGTGTATGTGTGTTGAAATGTTGATGGATCACACATGTTCTAATCTGCAAAAATTATTATTTCTTGTTTTTTTTCCCTCTGTCCTTACTGAATATTTATTGTGTACATAATTCCTTATTTATTTATTTAATGAATAAAACCCAAAAATTCTAACAACATTTGACCAATGAATGAATGAATGAATGTATATATATATATATATATATATATATATATATATAAATAAATGAAACATGT
>NW_015536549.1:2398959-2399689 GCF_001515605.1 Sinocyclocheilus anshuiensis
AACACACACACACACACACACACACACACACACACACACACATATATATATATATATATATATACACATATATTCTGTTGATTTGTGGATTTTTAACACTGTTTAATAATGTTTATTCAGAACATTATATAAACACTTATCACACAACTAAATGAATGAATGTATATATATATATATATATATATATATATATATATAAATAAATTACACATGTACACATAAATGTAATTATGTACATCAGTTAACGTTCATTATCATGTTAGATTTACGAGGGTAGGTACTCAAAGGGGTGTGGTCATGCTGAGTGGCGGCTGCCACCAATCCTTAAACAAATACACTCTACACCGCTACTGCAGTGAATAGTGTTGGAATCAGCGTCACATTCGCTTCACTTGGTCGGAAAATAAGCCGGTGTTCTGACTGATGGGACATTTGTGGTAAACCAGTTTCTTTTAAAACTAAGTGCAAAATGAAAACTCATGACTCATAACAAGTAACCATGTCAACATACACCCAGGGTCAAGGTGCACAAAGCAACACAAGGATGTTGTGGAATTTATTTAGCTATCAAGTCGATACTGAAATGGTAAAGTGGAGACGACAACAGTCTGTCTTCACTAGCGAGTACCGTCTCAATTCAGTACACGAGATATGGCATAGAAAAGCAGAAATGGTAAGAACTGAATGCTATTCCGAATTCAGTTTGACTAACACAAGCGGCACATGTTTG
>NW_015536549.1:2400806-2410230 GCF_001515605.1 Sinocyclocheilus anshuiensis
ACACAAGCGGCACATGTTTGCGCACAACTACAGTTTTGTGCGCCTGTGTTCTGAAGGCGTGCGTCTTGCTGGTACGTGTGTATTATACACAGTTTTTGTTCAGAATGCTTACAGCGAGATATAAGTAAGTTAATGTAAAAAGACGGTTCAGAAATCTGATGTAAAATAAATCTGTGCAGGTCTTACAGTGCAAATGCAGCCGACTGTCGCTGCATTTACATTGTAAGATAACGCCGAGATGTCGACGAGATAACGCCAATAACTTACTGCTCCTGTCTGAATAACTTTAGCAACTTTAATAATCTCTCTGAAGATATATTAACTTAAATGGAGTGAATTCAATGAATTACTGGCTATTTACTTCTGAATGTTTATGTAGCTAATTGCAAAGTATTTAAAGACTACATGGCATTGTTTTAATTATAAATTTATAATTATCAGTTTGCACAAGTATTTGTTCAATAGTAATTTATTTTGGTAGTGCAATTTATATCAAACACTGTGAAATTTCACTGACAACACTACTGGAAATACTCCTAGATTGTTAAATAACACAATTAGACAGTTTACAGAGTGACAAAGAGCCTATGTAAAGTTACTTAAGCTTATATAAACAACTATGATGTCAAATTTATAGAATCTAGAGAGACATCAGATGGATAATAGAAGGCGGAAACATTACACTATTATTTTGGAACAAGTCAAATGAATGACACATAGCATTACATATCAAATAAACTACTTCCACCTTACAATTAAAGGAAGCTTTTGAGGCAAACTCCCAGGAAACGTAAGGATATTAATCATGAGTATTACTGGCACATTGTATTATGTAAGTGCAATATATTTAGCCACATTTATCTTGAAAGAGAATTTGAATTTCCCAAAATTAAATTGGGAAACCCTGCTGTAATAACATCCTGCATCCTGTGAGAGTGTTTCACGTCTGTTCCAGAATAACAAAACCTTTTACTTCATTACACTATTATTTTGGATAATTAATAGTAATATTTCTATTAGTGTTGTCAGCATCCGCCACTCAGCGTGACCACACCCCCTTGAGTACCTACCCTCGTAAATCTAACATGATAATGAACGTAACTGATGTACATAATTATATTTATGTGTACATGTGTATGAATAATTTTTGAGAATTTTTGAGAAATTTAAAACTAAACATAAATTATTAAAAATAGGCTTTATCCAAGTGTTTTTGTCCTCACCATACTCCCAGTGGGAGTTTGTACAAAATTAAATACAGTACAAGAGTAGTGGAATTATTCACTGCATTTTTCAATATTAGCACTCTGACATAATCAGAATTCTGCAAATCTTTAAAGTCCTTTAATTACTTGGTTCTTCACCATGCATTCTTCTCGATTTAAGGGACTAGATTGTGATCCCTGACCACTACAAAAAAATAAATCTAGCAGACTTTTAACAACCCAAATCTTCAGCATGGATGACTCAAATACTTCTTAAAAAATTCTCTGCCAACTCTGCAGCCAAGCAAACGTTTCCATGGATGTGTATGCATGTATGCATACGTGCTCCAGTGTTTGTTCTGGCATGTATTTATGCGTATGTGCATGTGTGCGACGCACCTTCTGAAGTAATGTCACAAAGCTGTGCTGGTTACGCACATGTTGCGCTGATGTGTGGGCTTCACAGATTCATAGCAGGCTTGAGAAATGAGAATCTAATGAAGCACTGTTTAGTTCAAGCACACTATCATTTCCCAAACTGATCCATCCCTCGGATTTCACATTTGACCATGTAAGGGTGGAATACATCTTGAAAGGAAAGCAGAAGGGGAAATAAATCAATAATCAGAAAAGTTCAGGCATTTGAACTTCAACCGAAAATTATTTTCATAAGCCCACTCTCTACCACACTGTGAGTTTGCTTAGGGAGAAATGCAATGTGGTTGGAAGTTAAAAAAAGAGTTAACAGTGTATGGAGGGTACATTGGAGCGATCTCACGTAGGAAGATGAAACATTTTCAATTGAATTTAGACAAGGCAATGCAATCACTTGAGTAATCAGATCCACAGCCTACTTGACATATCGATCAAAGGAAAATGCTCTCAGATACCAGGGAAAGAGGTTTGTACCAACAGTGCTGTGAAACTCAAAAAGGGATGTTTCACATTGGTTCCTTGCCTTCAGTCTTGGGAAAAGAATTTCTTTGGGCCCAAAATCACATGTATACCATGTGGAACCAACCCAATTGGCAACATTGTCTTACTATGAATAACTTTCTTGTTTCTTAAAATGCCAAAGCTTCCCACAAACGCACACACAATGGGTTCCCATTTGCCTTACAAGCCCAATCTAGTTGCTGACGTCAGAAATTATATCTTGAACAGAACAAAGTAACTTATTTATAAAATAGAGCACCATTTTTGTATCATGTTTTACACATTTTCAGAGATGTTCAACCTAAGGCATGTCTGAACAGTTTTTGACATTGAGCCTTGCTAAAAAGTTCTGTGGTACAGTAATGGGATCAGATGGTGATGGTCCATTCATATACAATGTTACTGATTGATTAGCAAGTTTGGAGTCGGTAAGATATTTTTAAACGTTTTCGAAAGTATACATTTATTTGATAATACTGTAGATTTAATGTATTTTAAAATGCTATTTATTCCTGTGATGGCAAAGCTGAATTTTCAGCAGCCATTACTCCAGTCTTCAGTGTCACACGATCCTTCAGAAATCATTCTGATATGGCGATTTGGTGTTCAATAAACATTTCTTATTATTATCAGCGTTGAAAACAGTTATGCTGTTTTTTTTTTGTGGAAACTGATCAATGTTTTTCACAGAAAATTTAAAAGAACAGCATTTATTTGAAATAGAAACCTCTGAAACATTATAAAAACATTTCTTATTATTATCAGCATTGAAAACAGTTTTGCTGTTTTTTTTTTTTGTTTTTTTTTTGTGGAAACTGATCAATGTTTTTCACAGAAAATTTAAAAGAACAGCATTTATTTGAAATAGAAACCTCTGAAACATTATAACTAAATGTCTACTGTCAATTTTGATAATCTTTACTGAGTAAAAGTATCAATTTCTATCAAGAAAAAAAAAAACCTTACTGACCCAAAACATTTGAACAGCAGTGTACAAAATTAATATGGTATTGCAAATGTATCATGTGGGGGGGAAAAGATATAATGATGGTAACACCATGGCACATTAATGCATACCATGACACTAAGAGATTATCATATTATTTAGTACCAAGCTACTTTAAAGAACACCATGATGGTACCATGCTACATGTACAAAAAAACAGTATTACTGTGGTGCCATGGTGCCATGTCTGAAAACACATGGTGTGTTTTTGCTAGTGGAACTGGCACTAAACAATCTTGCTATTAATATTATTTTTCTTCTATTCTAGCTTCCTCAGCCTTAAAAATGTCCAAATCCCTGAGGCATGTTGACTTTCTGAACCCTATCAGTTCAGAGAAATACCATTTCAAATCTGATCAGTGAACAGCGTTTAATGTGTGTCTGTTTTTGTCAGAGCTTTGGGGAAAAGTGATCCCACTTAGGCCACAAGTGGTCTGAACATACATGGGTCGCATCATGCTGCATATGGGCATGTGTGCTGATAACAGAGCAATGCAATTTGTTTGTACAATGATGCAAAGTTTAATCTGAAATACTTTCAAAATGTTTTTGATTCTGGGTTGTTGTTCTAAGAGTAATGCATGGTTACACAGGACTGATCATAGTTCTGAGCTACAAATTTGCTCTTGTTGTAAAACTGTGTGTTAGCTTACAGAAGAAAATTCCCAACGACACATGCCAGCTTAGATAAAATTACTCACTGAAATACCGGAAAACATGCCTTATGAGAAGAATTTGTGTGCAGCTGCTCTCTTCTTAGCTCTGGATACACCCAAGACAAACATGCTAGTTGGAAAGTTTCTGTCAACAGTGGCAGAACTAACAATACTGGTGTGTATTTATTCTGTGAAATCCTGGACATGCATCCTAGTGGATATCCCATGTTTGTCAATCAGATGAAAAAACAATACTGTGGGTGTGTGTGTGTGTGTGTGTGGCAAGGAAGTTGCTTTTAGTTAGTACATTTAGTTTCATATTAATTTTGAATGCATTTGTTATCAACATGCATGAAGCAAATGTTATTCAAACTTCCCAATTTTACTGACATTTTGCTTTTGTTTCTCATTAGGTTTCACATTTTGTCCTGACGGCGAAGTTTCTCATTACTGAAAGGTAAGTTGAGGGCATACTGACAGCTCAAATATTACAAGTAAGTAGATGGATAAGATCTCCTGCTGGCGATCTGCAGGGCTGATGCTCTGTAATTGAACACAGTGCACAGATGATGCTCAGCCCACTCAGTGATTTGTGGACAACACGGTGCTCCCAGCAGGTTTGTGAAGCTTTTGAAGCTGTGACCTTTTGTTGCCCATGAATGACCCAAAATCTGGCCAATATTAATAGAAACCTGTACTTAGAAAAATGAAATGCTTATTATGCATCATTGCTTATAGCACATCGCTTTTACCTTGACGCAAGGGGTTGGGTGTGTGCGTGTGTGATTCATGCAGAGCTCTGTCTGTGGGCAGAAACTGATCATGTCAGCTTGAGCTTTAACGGAGGCAGACAGAATCCTGGCTCTTCCTCATTAAGGTCTGAGAAGGATGTGTCAGGAACAGACATGTTCAAGCCCCCCCTCAAATGACACACAACCCAAACAGCAGCTGAAACACTCAAAAATCACCGGGAGCCGTTGTGCCATGTGATGTCAGTGTGTCACATCTGGTTTGCAAGCTCAGAGACTGTGGCCAGAGACTTTATCTTTCAATAAACTGATGTTCTAACAGCCGTGCTTATGAAGTACTCTATGGCTGGCACTATGGCATGCCAGCCCAGGTGCTTGGAAACTATGAAAAAAACAAACATACAGCACCGGGAGCGGGTTTCAGCAGCTTTATATACTTCATAAACTTTATGTAAATAATGAGACACTTGTGTAAGCACATTCATGGAACCTTTATCTTCCCTGCATTTGGAGGATTCAAGCAGTGGCTAGGATATATGGTTCGTTTGGCTTGGCTAACAAAACTAAACAAAGCAAATTCTGAATCTAGTTCAGAAAGCCAACTTGGAACAGTGAAGAGCAGCAGTTCCTCTCACAAAATGGCATTCACTGCGACCATACCCTTCAATTGTGTTTGTATATTAGAATGCCATTATCTTTGCAACCATAGTTTTCACCAAAAAACTTACTGTTGCTGATATTTTAAGCCGATTTTAAGCCTAATTTGCACCCCCGAACCCACGAAAAATCCTCTATTGTGTAGTGTTATTATGATTATTTTACTGCTCCAGATCGAGACGGAGCATCCCCAAACTCAAATCGTAAATATCAAGTATGTTTGATATTTAGGACTCTTGATCGGATTGCATCTGACGTGATATCTGCGATAGCCAATGAGAGTGAGCAAGCATCACCTACCGATGTTGCGTGCTTTAATGGCTGAAACTTGGCAGCCACAAACATGCCATGAAAGTAGAGTACTGAGGAAGAACATCACCCATATTCTTTTTTTTCTATTTTGTTTGTCACTGTACAATAGAGAGTGTGACAAAAAAAAATAGTCTAGTGTGTCCCAGGCCTTAACCACCATAGTATGATGCACAGTTGTAGAAACTAACTAGCTAGTCACGACTGTTTCCCGAACATGCTCACATCTCTATGGTTTGAATCACATTGGTTCAACAATATAGGATGGCTGTTACTGATGTCACACAATGTTGGTTGAGTAATAACTTAATTACTAATTAATCAATTCAAGATCTCCAAGATGTTGCTGTAACAAACACGGCACCTGATGAATACTTCACTGTTTTTTGTTCCTCCTCATTTTGCTTTATTTGATTTTTGATTCATCACTGGTTCGCTATACGTCATACTTCAGGGTTCCCTTATGCAATTATGCACGTGCACTCTACAAAAATTACACTTATTAAGGAGACGCTAGAACATATAGATTGAAATGTTTATATAGACCTTATGCATCAGAGAAACGAAAGTTAGCATTGTTAGAAAAAGTTAGCATTTTAATATTTTAGCAGATGTCATAAATGTTAGTAGACCGGGAACCTTACCTTCACGCTGTGGAAATACAAACGGAAGACAGAAGACAGAAAAGGGGTGGAGCTACACAAGGTCTATATTTAAATGGATTTTAAGATATATATTGTACTGCATGTTAGCTTGCTTATCGTGCCCAAGAGCATGATTAATTAAAGTCCATGTCTTACTAACAAAAAAACATGCTTCTAACCACAGGTCAAGAGCTGTAGTTCCTGCCATGTAAGTTTGCGATGCTGTTTGCGAATGTTCGTTTGAACTATGGTTTAGGGAAATACTGAATCGTTGAACTATGTTTGCAACGACAAAACTTGCGACCATAGTTGGCTAATGATGCTTTTGGGAAACGCACCCCAGAACTGGGAATTGGGAAATGTTAAAAACACACTCAGAAAACCTTTACAACTCCATTGCAACTACATAGCAATGTGCTAGGAACCACTTTGAACACTTTACCAACCACATAGCAATGCTCTAAAAACCACTTAAAACATGTAAAAACGCAGTTAGAAAACCTTTGCAAATCACATATCAACACCATAGCATTGTGAAAATAAAAAGAATCTCAGTATGGTTTCACAATAGAACGTAAATGTTGTATTTTTTTATCTGGAAATGTTTTTCCATGGTAAATTTTTAAGGGCACGGGATTTAAATGAAATGACAGCAAAAATAAATATATAGGCCTAAACAAATAAATGAGTACATTAATGTCAGTGTAACATGCCAGTCATGTGTGAAAAGAGTAGCTGCCAGCAATCATCCTCTCAGGAACACATTTCCTTTTATGTGTGATTCTAATTAAGCCCTGATTGACTATGTACATTTCTCCATAATCGCACCTCATTTTCATTCTGCTAAACTCCATGTTTCTGTCCTCATTTCCATGAGCTAAGAAGCGCAGTATGCAGCAGAAAGTCGATGTGTCTCCCACGGCAGACCGTGAGTCAGTGAGGCCCAGTGTGAAGCACAGCAGTGCAGGGCAGCAGGAGAGCCGGGGATTGTTATGGTTTGCAGTGGGTGGATAAGGGTCATACAGAAGTGTGGCAGGGGCAGGAAACAGGTGTCAGAAATGACGCAGAGAGAGAGAGTGAGAGTACTTTAGTGAGGGAGCACACGCTCCCTCACAAACAGCAATCAACGCTCCTGTCTTCAAGCTGTGTAGTATTTTCGAATAGGGTAAACACTAACATTAGTCAATCCCCCTCCCCCACATGCACACATAAAAAATTTTTTCATTATTATTTACATAGTGTGATTGCCGATTATATACCATGTTCCTTGCTTTGTACTGTATTAGTGGTGGTTGCCAAGGCAAGCATCACTATTGCTCATACGTAGGGTGACAGGTTTGAACAAACCTCTAACCCTAAGTATTAAAATTAGAAACTTGTCCTATACCTGTACTGTGGACATGAATTGCCTTTGAAATCGTACTACTTTTCTGAACCAACAGATTTGCAATTTTTGGATGTTAAAATGGGCAACAGAACCTTACACTAAAGGAGAAGAGTCTTGTGTAGAATATCATAGATTTGAAGATTGGTAGGCAACCACATAGCAACCTTAGCAATCTCAACGTTAGCAATGATCCAGAATTCCCTATAGCAACTGTATAGAAATGGGCTTAAAACAGCCAAGAACACTTAGCGACCAATTAGCAACATATCATTGGCTGTGACTGGCATGGGCATTCACCCATATTTTCGCTCATATCTAGTTACTGTACAAATCTAGATAATGTAATAAGATCTGTTCAGTTATGACATTATTTTGTTGGCCAACCTGGTCTTTTGCTACTTCTGGTTTCTTAAGGAATTAGGGTTAGGGTTAGGGTTAAGGTGAGGGATATTTTAGTTTCTGTGTGTGCACACTGTAAATTCCAATTAGTAAACCTTACTTAAAAAAAGCATGCAAACCGATTGCCTTGAAAAAACCAAGTAAAGTGAAATAAGAATAGTAATTTGTAATAACAAAGGTTTATTTAGTGTTGTAAACTTACACGCTCTTGTAACTCAGAATCACTATTTTCAACAACTAAATGAATAAGTACAATATACTATGTGCGTATTTCAAACAACTCTTTTATTTAAGTTGAGCCAACTCATGTAACATTTCCTGCAACTTGGAATTTCTAAGTTGTATTTACTTAAACAGCAATCTGATTTACTTGCTAAAAGCATGCAAACCGATTGCCTTAAAAAAACCAAGTAAGCGTTACTCCACTAACTTAAGTGCTTCAAATATCCATTACAAATTACTGACAACAATGTTCCATTCATCACACACACATACAATTAGACATAAATTTAAGGTAGTGAAAGTTCAAAGTTAAAGGCAATGTCTTTTTTTTTGTTTTTCAGTGCAGTTTTAACTTGTATTACAAACATTTTGAAACAAAGCAAAAACAATCTGATTTAGGGTATGCTTCTTGTAAACAGTGGAGGTAGCAGTACAATGAATAAGTATGGCACTGGGTTGGCCGCACATGGTGCCAATGTTTTTGTACTTCATCTTCAATGATAGTCAGCAACCAAACAGATACTAGTGCCCAGACCATCAACATCAGACACCTGTATAAAACCAAATGAAAACAATATTAGTAGGGAAATATGGATGATAAGTTGTCAGTGTTATCTGTCCTGCCTACACTACCATGTCATTGGGTTAGTTCACCTAAACTTGAAATTTATGTGATCATTTACTCAAACATGACTTTTGTTTATTTTTGGAACACAAATAAAGAAATTTTCAGTGAAATTCGATAGAAATTTCTGTCTATTTACCCAAAACATAAGACAGTTGATCATATAGCAATCATGTCTCTTCCAAAGATTTGAGCCGCTTTTCCACCGTCAGGCCAAACGTTTGTTGCTTTGTATTTCTACAGTCTTTTTTCTAACAGCAGAATAGCAAAGATCGTTGGTATCTGTTAGCTAACACCGCTGACACGGTTAGTCAGTTAAAATTAGCAGCACACAGAAAGATACATTGACACAATTATTTTTTGTAACTTACCTTATTATTATTGTATAGAAGTAATCAGTCTTTGTCCAGTGGTAAAAATGCAAGCAGGCTCAGTAAATTCGGCGCACAAATTAAAAAAACCGTTGCTTGTTGCGCATGCTCTCTAACCTTCCGTATTTCTTATTCTGTTGTTTTGTTGTACATTAGCAACACATTAGCGCACTGCTGCCTCCCACTGGTGTATTAATGTCATCGGTTTTGTTGTGGCTACTTGAATATTTTAAGTAAGAGTTACTCATTGCAGCAAGT
>NW_015536549.1:2410276-2420454 GCF_001515605.1 Sinocyclocheilus anshuiensis
ACTAATTATATCTAAGTAAGGTAAACTATTGGATTTTACAGTGCATAAAGTTTTATTCTAAATTCTAATTCTATAAGTATAGGTAAGTCCACACAACAGCTACTGTATAACAGTAATGGCACAGAGGTAGGAGATAGCTGTAATCACTTTCAGAATGATTTTTCCCCCCAGCTGATAAACCATAAAAACATTGACAGCCAATCATAATCCACCAGACTTTAACAAGCTTGGTCATTTAATACAGCAGATGACGTAACCCGAGTGAAAAAAATACTCTAAAATGCATTTGATTTCATGCTAAGTATACTACAAATACATTTACATAATTATGTACTCAATAAAAATACCCTGCAATTGTACGTTTAGTAGGCTATATTGAATTGGTATACTGAAAATCTGCTAAATTGGAACAACTAATTTTGTACTTAATGCACTTTAATTTTGCAGAAGTATTGCTGAAGTCCAACTAAAGATATACTGACATATATTTGATTGTACTAAAGTGGAACTATTGCAAGTATACTCCAGGTACACTTTAAATATCTTGCATTTAGAGACCGATATTATTCAAAGATCATATAATCCTCATCAATAGTGACATTAAAGCACATTTTAGGCTTAATATTAAGAAATGTGTGCTGTGCACAAGCAGTACTCCAAATAAAGTTTAATTATAATTTTTATATCAGATCTGAACTAAACTTAGTATAAAATAAATGTATTTAAAAAAATTTCTTTTTGTTTTGTTTTTGTTTTCTCTCTTCTTTGCTATTCTGAGGTGGAAACAGGCATCCACAGTACATACACGGGCTTTATTAATTGAGGATATTACGTTTGTTCTGTGTTATTGAATACATGTGATATTCACAGTAGCAAACAATTCAATTAAATACACAAGATCGTTATAGCAGCAATTTTGTGGATAAAAGGACTCTTCTTGTTATTGTCTGTTGATTCAGGTAGGCTATATATGCTGCCCCACTCACGCTGTCATTATCAGTCGACTTCCGATTTTCCTGTTTGTGTGGGCTGGCCAGGATATTTTCCTTCTGTGCGTCTAATAGGAAGAGAGTCGACTAGGGGTGGTGCTTTCTCTCTCTCTCTTCTTGTGACTCATCAGAGCAACCCGCATTGACTCAAAGCACATTGTGCTGCTCTGCTTTTCTGGGCTACAACAGGACTCACAATCACTCTCTCTCGCTTTTTCTCTCGCTCTGGCCTTTATCCCTCCCTGTGTCTTTCACAAAGACATACACATTGTCTAATCGTGTTTATGAGACGAATAAGCAAAAAATGTCTCATGCCGGAACATAGTACGTGGAATAGTGTGTATAAGAATTATGCAAAGTCTGGCTGCTTTTGAAGTTCACAGCATGACGCAAGCCCTTTGAGTGCATGGGTTTTTAAACATAAAACAAAATATTGCAGTTCAGGAAAGGATTCTGGGAAGACGGATAACCTGGCCCAAACCTTATGGAGCTAGAATATGACAAAGAGACTGGAATTTTGTAAATATGAATTTTAGACATTTGTAATTCAACAAAATGTATTTTTTTTTATTTTGTGAATTTGAATGCTTTATACTAAAACAAAATTACAGCTTCGAGCGTTGAAGATGAATTCACATTCTAATTTCTAAAAATATTTTTTTCCGTTTTCTAGCTCCATAAAACCGGATGCACAGCTCTGGTCCACGCAGAAAAGCGAGATGAGGAGGAGGAATGAGAGAAGAGGAGATTTACGTAGAGGGTTGAGGATCAGACGGTGAGTGAACGAGCAGAATACTAATGCGATCGCGTGAGGAGACCAGATCTCTCTGAGCATTCTTTTTTACACAGATGTTATTTTTTGGGTAGTCATCCACGCTAATACTGATTCAGTGTCCTCTTCCTGCAGTCATCCACCACACCACAATGACGGCAGGCTCCACGGCAACCAGCAATTTTAAGCGACTGAGAAAGTCACAGAGGGAAAATAGAGACATAATTAGAATAAATTTTCAGCCACTTCTGTTACTCTAGTGTCAGAAAATAGGTTGTATTGATGTAACGCGTGCAGGTATTATGCTCTTAGTATTCTCACGCTAAACAAGACATGAAAGGAAGTAAACTGTCATACAGGAAGTAAGAGAGAATGAGGACTGGACTGTTTGTTCCTTAGACGTCTGATTCTGTAACTGAAATCTCTCCACTCCATTTGCTAGTCTGCCACACTCACACTTAGAATTGATAGAGGGGGGTAGGGGATCATATTCATTTGCATTTTCTAAAGGAAATACCATTTCTTCAAGGCAGCAACAGAATAGCATTAAAGTTTAACAGAAGTTTAGGTTTTAGGCTGTGGTTCTGCGTAAATGATTTTGCATCAGAGCGTTGTCATGACACTCAGCGCACGTCTTTGCTGTCTACTGCACGCAGGAATCAAAACATGATCACTGTGCAGCGTAAAGGCATCTATAAATGGTTGAACATGCGCAAGACGAGACCAATCACAGCTCGGTATGCAAATTGCTGTAAATTATGATGCTTTGACGCTGACCCCAGTCCATTTGTCGTCTGAGTTCATGTTTGGTTGGTATGAAAGTGCTTTACACATCAGGTCTGAAATGTTGGTCTGGGTCGTACTTTGAATGCAATCTGAAAGTGATCTGCAATTGTTGACATATTTCCATGCTGCAAGTAATGCAGCTTGTCTTTGAAATTGAAGCAAAGTTTACATGCCACATTCAATACATAAAAAATTACTTGGCTACAGACAAGATTTGTTTTTAACAGTTTGTCTGCAGCCATGTAAAATACAAGTTTTTGATACATTATGCCATTGTAATTTTGTTTTTGCATATTATGTATAGTATTGTGCCATGCGTAGCACCATATAGGCTACTTGTAATACATTATTCCTGTAGCCAGCAGTACATCATTGTCATTGGCAGAAAATGGAAGTGCCCTTCTGTGTGAAGTTTTCTTTGTAAATCTAAAGTGACAAAAACATAGAAAAAACAGTATGGAATTTTCTCATGCTGAGATGTTACCAAGAGACAACGGTGAACAGCTGCCACTAGTGATGGTAATGAGGTTCAGAGCCAAAAGTACAATGTGAAAAGATGAAGACAGGGGGAGGGTGAAGGAATGTTTGAAATGTTACCCATAAGAATTTGTATTTAGTTTATATATTTCATAAATTACCATTTGTGGACCACAATCAGTTCCTAGAACACTTCATTTCCGAGAACGCATTTCTTGCTTTGAAATTCAATTAATTACAATGTGGTGACCATACTGTTCTTCTTTGTCTTGGCCGGGACTTCCTAAAATGTCCAGGTTTTGGCTTTGTTTTCATATTAACAGGTTCTCTACATTCCTCATATATGCATATTTGCATTTTGTAACTGTTCTCTATAGATCCCACCTTCTTGCACGTCACGATTGGTCGATTATGTACAATGCCTGCATGCTATTAGTCAAACTGCTTTTCAGTCATTATTTTTAGCAAGTATGAATACAATAGAGAAACAAAGCCAAAACCCAGACATTTTAGGCAATTGAATTGAAACTCTTGAATTGAAAGGAGCTGGAAACTTGACATTTTTCTAAATATCTCTTTTGTGTTCCAGGAAAGACAGAAAGTCAAGCGGATTTGGAACAACATGAGAGTATGTCAATGATTTTCCTTTTTTCTTTCTTTCCTTTTTTGAGTGAATTTTATCGTCATACCTTTAATAGTAATATATCAACTTAGTTTCATATCAATTTTTTCTTGGTCAAAATAAGAACCAAATGCTCTTTCATGAAAAACAAGAACAACAAAACTATTACTAATGGTACTTCAGACAAACAGATCTACAATAAAAGATTCTCCAAGAGTTACACCAAATTGAACACATTCTTCCTGCACTCATAGCAATTATATTCTTTTTCTTTTTCTTTGCCTTTGCCTTCATTAAATTAATAATCAAACTTGAAAGGAAAGGGTGCAGGGCTGATCCTGCAGTCCCTTCCAATCGTCTCTCCCTTCCTTCCACCCTTACATAAGGACACAATGTCTGTAACCTGGCTGCAATCCGTTATATAAGAGACCGGAAGAATCATGTTAAATATGGAGAGCTTTGTTTGCGTGTCTGTCAGTTTGAGATGAAGAAGACATTAGGGCCTCTGCTCTTCAACTTCTCCAAGTATTTTCTATATTAATGAGGACTCCTTTGAACAGCACAGATTCCTAGCCTTTAATTATTCACTTGTTATCCATTATGTGGATAAGCAGTAAAGCTATTGGGAAATATTTACATATCAAGGACCAGGTGAGGAAAGTGGTGATTAAATAAGTATTTATTTGGTACAAGACTGATGTACAACATAGGAAGTACACCACAATTTTAGCTAGCAAAATATGTGCCTTACTTTCTTATTTATTAATGCTCATTCTCAAAATTAGTATTTTTTAAATTTAATATTTAAATTAATAGTTGGGAGGAGCTTGTTTATCAGAATCAGAATGAGCTTTATTGCCAGGTATGTTTACACATACGAGGAATTTGTTTTCGTGACAGAAGCTTCCACAGTGTAACAGAATGACAGTGACAGAACAAAAAAACACAGATAATAAAAAATAAAAAAAAATAAAAAATAGAACAAGTAAAATAAGGAATAAAAAATATACAAGAATATTTAATCCTGTTTATCATAACACAGTTATATAAGCAGTTATTTCATTTCAGAGACAATGCCACACCAACCTCACTTTTATTTCTAATATTGCTATTGTTTTCCAGTTAACAACCTATTCCTATTCTTTCTTTCTTTGAACAATGATGTGCCTATAAACTTAAAGGTTCTACTTAAAGGTCTGTTGGGTTTCTTGTTTTTTTAATATCTCTGTCATTTCCAATTTTCATTACTTGTAGTCAAGCAGATGAATATGTAACTTTTCTAATATTTTAAATAAAGTGCATTTTACTTGCAAACATAAGTAATATCATACATTCCATTTCATATACTTTTGCTGTGATTGCAAAATAATTTCAAATCTATCAAACATTTTAAAGAAATATAAAATAAATAAGAAACATTAACATTATGAGCAATCAACAATAGGATAATTTTTTGACTTAAAAATATAGGAGCCCATTTATGTAAAGTTTAAAATGATAGATAAAGGCAATTTTGAGATTTACACATTTGAACTACATTACTTCTTGGATAACAACCTGATGTGACCCATTTGCTCTTTAATTATAGCATATCAGCATGGACTTTTCATCCAGATCCATTAATCACTGGCCTGCAACGAAAATTACTCTTTTATATTGTGTTTTTCCAAAGAATGCTTCACTTGAATACAAACGTGATGTTTTCACATGAAGGAGAAAAAAAGCAAAGCTGAGCCCAGAGATACAAGATAGAGACTATCTGTATCCTTTATGTTCCTCAGAATCCATAGGCTTAGATCTCTGCCACAATTCTGCGCTTGAAAGATAATATTTTGAGCGCACAAAAGTGCATTTTGCACGCACGCAATCTGAGTTTTGTGGGGAAAATATTTGTTTCGCAAAGAAAAAAGTATTTCGAGTGCACGAAAATCAATTTTGCATTTAAAATAAGTTTTTGGATGTGTGCAGACCTTCTCTTTTGTGCATGCAACGTTTCACTAGCTTGCTCCCTTGATGCCTGCCCTCAGTGCTCTCTAAATGCCAACGGCTCGCTTGCTCAACACAACCCAGCGTTACAATATGCCATAATTCCAGCCAATTAGAGAGGAGACTGCTAAATTCTGATTGGCTGCCTTGACAACCATTCACAACATTTCTTGCATTACCACGACAGCAGAAGAGGAAAAATACAGTGCATGCATAATTATTATGCAAGTTGATATTCTGATTATATTTTACAAGCACATTTTACCAATTCCAAACAACATCAATCTTAATAACTAATAATTAATCTTGTATTTAATCACTTATAATCTATATGTTATTGTTCATGAAGGCTGGAAGTGAAAAACGCCTTATATTCAGGTGTGCATAATTATTAAGCAGGTTATCTTCTACAGATAAAATGAGCCAAAAAAGAGATTTAACTCAAGACTGAAAGTCAAAAATTATTACCAAGAATTGGGGAAAATAAATATGATCTCAAAATATGATCTTTCGCGCGCATAATTGTGGCCGAGATGTAATCCCATACAGAACCAACCAGCTGAACTGTGTCTCAAGTACTCGTACCAGCAAACAGGGAACAGAATGTTCTGAGGTTAGTAATCGACATTAAAGCAGCATTGCTTGATGCTTTAGTTTCTAGTTAACCTTATTGTCGTCGGAGGACCATGCTGTCACACTATGTTTTTTAATTGGCCATGCATTTTTCAGAGTGTCTGAGGTCAACTTATGATGATCAGCTGATGCTGGTGATTTGTTCCTAGTTTGTTGTTAATTACTGGCTTCATAGATGCAAGCTTTTATACATACAAAGCCTTGCTGAAATATTACATAAGAGCCTGTTTTATGTTTCTTTTTGTCTTGTTAACAGATGATGGACAGATTTTTTCAACAATGACATTGTCTTCCTCCCTTATGCATTACCGCAGCTGGTTCCTGTTTTTTCCTACTGCTATTTAAACAGCTTTAGGTTCAAGTTCACATTCATACCACATTCATAGTTCCCTTTCATGGGAACTTCGAACTGCGTCCTCTAGGGGTCGCTATGGGGAACGCCTCGTCGTGACCCGTGTCTGAAGGTGACTGGCATGGAATGCTTGAGGGCAAAACATTCATAGAACTAAAGCACAGGCCTGCCAATTTTCCATCTGTTTTAAGCCATGAATATTTAGATCACTTCTAACAGAAAGAAAGAAAGAAAGAAAGAAAGAAAAAAAAAAAGAAATGTGAATAAACTGCAAATTTTGGGCACTTGCAATTCATATAAATCTCCCGCCTATGGGAAAGACATAAAATGTTATGCATTGCATATTCTGGTGTTATCTGCTTGCCTGTGCATATGTTATATTAATAAGGTGTATACTGAATGTGTTCCTCCAATATCACTGTCTAATGCATTAAGCCTCAAAGTGTTTTCTTTGTGGTGGTTTTCAATAGGAAACTGATAAATGTGCAATTTAACGCGTTTCATTCATATTATAGCCGCATCTGCTTACTTGTATTGTAGTATTCATAATCAATTCATAATTCATTATTCAGTAATTCATAATCAGTGAGCTGTATACTGTTTTGTCTTTTAATATCTCTGTCTTAGTTAGTAATACATACCTGGTGGGCAGCAGAGGAAAGCCTTGTTTTACCCTCCAGGTGGCCGTTCCTATAAGGGTGCGAAGTCATGTGAAAGCTATGAATTCTTATTTGAGTATAGGAGAAAAGCAAATATCTAATCTTCCTCGTCTTCTAAACATCAATCTAATTTCTGCACAACATTTGCATTTCGCAACTGAATTACAATAACAGTTTTTGACATTTTCAGCATGATATTTTGTATCACCATGGTATATTGCACCAAGGTACTATGGCATTTTTTGAATTAACTGAGTATTTCAAGTACATATCATGGTATATGAATATGGTAATCATTTGGTATCATGGTATATATAAAAGTACTCTTGTATTACCATTTGACACCATCAAGTACCAAAGCACCACAACAATACTTTTTTTGTGAGATTAACCTTAAGTATAAGTCAAGTCACCTTTATTTATATAGCGCTTTATACAATAAAGATTGTGTCAAAGCAGCTTTACAGTATCAAACAGAAAAATAGTGTGCCGATAATGCAAGAGGACAATAATATACACTCAATTTTTCAGTTAAAGTCAGTTCATCATTGATTCAGTGATGTCATCGTTCATCTCAGTTCAGTTCAAATAGTATGTGCAACCAAGTCGACAATATTGCCAGAAATTAAGAATCCCCAACTAAGCAAGCCAAAGGCCACAGTGGCAAGGAACCAAAACTCCATCGGTGACAGAAATGGAGGGAAAAAAACTTTAGCTCAGTGCCGCTGACTCAGAGCTGAACTGCACATAGATCTTTGTGTGTGAAAGAGAAGCGCCAGTGTGAGAAGGAGGTGCCAATGAGGAAGACGTGTGAACTACACATAGTCATGCATCATTCAGCACTCTTAACTTGAAGATTAGTGTAATGGAAACTATTGAGAGTATTATTGTTTTATGATCTAGAAATCTTTGTATCTCGGACCATAAGTCTGAAATGATTCATTAACATTCTTTATGGAGTGCATGGTCATGGTGTAAACTTTTCAATTGGATGATTGGGGTAAATTTTACTTATTTTGTCTTCTGGGAATCATGTATATATCTTATGTAGCTTTTGAAGGGCAGTACTAAATGGGAAAAATAAGATTTTTTTGACTCTTAATGCACTGTGTTGCCTTCATCAGTGAATATTTTAACCTTTTGTAATAGTTGTGTATTGTTGGAAAGGGTACAAATATGCAGAAAATGCTAGAAAACCAAAGAATGTGCAGGCCCTGGAGGATATTTCTGAAGAACAGGGGCAGTTTAACTGCATCAGAACAAACAATAAACTTGAGAAACGAGAAACAGTCGTTTATCATTCAGGTAACAACACAGAATTAAGATTCAATGTACACTTTTGAACTGGTTGATTTTTGTAAATTCAGTTATGATGTTGTCTTGTGGACTTGTCTTAGGGGTATGTATACTTATATAACCAGAACTGTGTATATATATATCCACAAATAATTTTTAAATATTTAAAAGCTGTGTGTATTGTGCTGGGATAAACCCATGATAAACCTGTGATAAGCACTGACTATGACCTGCTGTGATCTGGTGTCATTGTTTTTTCCCACCAAAGGTCTCTAACCCAGATAACCGTGCTGTAATTGCAGGCAAAGGGAGTTCCCGAACTCTGGATCCTGTTTTCCCCTCTTCCATTTCACATCATTGTTTGCTGAAGCAGCCGGTCATGCTGGATGGTCAGGAGGTCTCACCACGGCCTGCCCTTCTTTTCCCAGCACACTCAGAACATTGCCTCGAAGGGGTGACCTCACCTATTGTTCGACCTCACACTGAAAAGCATTGAACGCTTGAGACAAAGGTGATGTCCTAGTTTGCCTTCCTACTTCGCACAGCAGCCAAATGAAAGCTGCATGAATTTGGTTTTTAATGTTTTTAACAGGTAATATACAAAATCAGACATGCACAGTAATGTAGAAGTTTATAGAATATTTTAGATCACTGTTCTATTATATAAGCATCACAATGTTCTGCACTCAATATACTCATATTTAAAGCATTATAAAATACACTTATGGGATTTAACAAGATCTGCATTACTGATGAACATCACATCAAACTTAAATTTTCAGTATTTCAGCTGAAACAGAAGCGGACAGAACAGAAAGAGTTTACCGGATACCTCTGTCAAATAGAAAATGAATGGAATCGCAATGATCTGAAGAATGAAGAACACTCATGCTAGTTTCTGTCCACATAGCTGGTACTTATAAATCAGCTGTATCACTGCATTGTTTGAGGTTACAGTCAACTAATCTGATGGATTGCAAACTACTCTTAATCAAGTTAAGTTACATTCCATGTACTGGCTTGTCAGAAGAGTTATTGTAATTCACGGCTGTGCCTGGAAGAACATACCTCTGATGCCATAGATTGTGGCATTTCATTTCCCATTATGGGCATCAGCTTAACTGCAGAACTGCTGATCAAAGGAAAGAGAAACTTTGTGTGCTCTTTGCTGTGATCTTCAGTCAATTAATTGGAAAACTTCAGCGGTTATTAAACTTTCGTCATAAACAACTCAGCTAGACATGTTTTCTTCTCATTTCAACACAAGCCAGTAAATATATGCAAGACAACAAGCTCCCATGATGAGATGACATCAGCGCATTAACGGCTTCCCCGTTTGCGCTCGGAAAGTGATGATGACTAACCAGTGTGCGCACAGTTTCATTTCAGTCACACGTTCCTGCATGGTGCTTTCTCAGGACATTCCCACATAAGTGAGGTCACACCAGCAACACAGATGGCTGATCTTTAGAAATGTTTTTGAACTTAAGAACCAAGTTATAATTCTTCCAAAAATTAATCTGTCTGTCTGTCTATCTATCTGTCTCTGTCTGTCTATCTATCTATCTATCTATCTATCTATCTATCTATCTATCTATCTGTCTGT
>NW_015536549.1:2420464-2428308 GCF_001515605.1 Sinocyclocheilus anshuiensis
TCTCAAACTCTGGATCCTGTTTTCCCCTCTTCCATTTCACATAATTGTTTGCTGAAGCAGCCGGTCATGCTGGATGGTCAGGAGGTCTCACCACGGCCTGCCCTTCTTTTCCCAGCACACTCAGAACATTGCCTCGAAGGGGTGACCTCACCTATTGTTCGACCTCACACTGAAAAGCATTGAACGCTTGAGACAAAGGTGATGTCCTAGTTTGCCTTCCTACTTCGCACAGCAGCCAAATGAAAGCTGCATGAATTTGGTTTTTAATGTTTTTAACAGGTAATATACAAAATCAGACATGCACAGTAATGTAGAAGTTTATAGAATATTTTAGATCACTGTTCTATTATATAAGCATCACAATGTTCTGCACTCAATATACTCATTATATTTAAAGCATTATAAAATACACTTATGGGATTTAACAAGATCTGCATTACTGCTGAACATCGCATCAAACTTAAATTTTCAGTATTTCAGCTGAAACAGAGGCGGACAGAACAGAAAGAGTTTACCGGATACCTCTGTCAAATAGAAAATGAATGGAATCGCAATGATCTGAAGAATGAAGAACACTCATGCTAGTTTCTGTCCACATAGCTGGTACTTATAAATCAGCTGTATCACTGCATTGTTTGAGGTTACAGTCAACTAATCTGATGGATTGCAAACTACTCTTTTATCAAGTTAAGTTACATTCCATGTACAGGCTTGTCAGAAGAGTCATTGTAATTCACGGCTGTGCTTGGAAGAACATACCTGTGATGCCATAGACTGTGGCATGAGTGTAACAATAATTTTTCATTTCCCATTTTGGGCATCAGCTGAACTGCTGATCAAAGAGAAGATAAACTTTATGCTCTTTAATGTGATCTTCAGTCAATTGGAAAACTTCAGCCGCTATTAAACTTTCATCATAAACATCTCAGCTAGACAGGTTTTCTTCAGTAAATATATGCAAGACAACAAGCTTGCATGATTAGATGTCATCAGTGCATTAACGGCTTCCCTGTTTGCACTCGGAAAGTGATGATGACTAACCAGTGTGCGCACAGTTTCATTTCAGTCACATGTAACTGCATGGTGCTTTCTCAGGACATTCCTACATAAGTGAGGTCACAACTCACAGACGTCTGGTCTATCTATCTATCTATCTATCTATCTATCTATCTATCGATCTATCTATCTATCTATCTATCTATCTATCTATCTATCTATCTATCTATCATTCCATCTATCCATTGTTCTGTCTATCTGTAGCTACCTAATTTTATTCAGTGACATTCTTAAAACTATCAAAAGTTTGGAGTGAACTATTCCTTTAAACAAGCATACCTTGAATTAACCTTGCCTTAATTGATATCTGGGGATACATTTCTGATTCTCACGGCATTAAGATTATTTAAACTGGCACAACATGTACAAATAGGCATTCCTACACCTACACTGGCAGTGCACATTTACTCAAAGTTCATCAAGATCTGAATCTCCCAGCTATAGCTTGCAGTGGTGTGATTCATAAAGGCCTGGCTGAGAGAAGCAGTGTGGACACGGGAGACTGCAGGCCAGCTTTGTAAACTTGGGCTTTATCAGGGATCTGATCTCTATGGATACAACAGGGAGATTCACCAGCCCACATTCTCTCTGATGTTCCAGTGAATCAGATGAGAAACCCGGTAACCCTCAAATGTCTTTCACTCTTCCTCAACTTCTTCACGAAGTCTCAGCTACTTTTGGTTCATTGCAAATTCACAGGGTCCAGGACAAGTTTTTATGGGAGACTCACCCTGATAGTCCTTACACTCAGTTAATAGTTTTAAGCCATTGGTTTTCTCCCAACTGTTTTTTTTTACTTATAATTAGTTAAATTGGTTAAAATCACTTTTAACATAAATTACACAGTCATACTATAAATGTGAATTTTAAAGAGGATGCATTGAATTGATCAAAAGAAAGACAAAAAGAATCAGAGGCATCAGGAAAGACATTAACGACTGCATTTAAAACAGATTATTTGAAAATAGAACTCTAGGTCTATGATCATTTTTTGCAATAATCTCTGAAGGAAATTTGGATTTAGCAGACTTAACAGCTTTCTGAAAAGCAGATAAAGAGTCCCTTAAAAGTTCATAGGACATCTACAGCCTGTCCTTATGCCATTTGCATTCCACCCTTCTACATATTTGTCTGAGTGAACGAAAAGAATCGTTAAACCAGGGTGCAGATTTTTGATTGGAAAGCTTGACCTTCAAAGGAGCAATGGTGTTTAAAATGTTCAAGCAGGTATTCTATCTATCTATCTATCTATCTATCTATCATTCCATCCATCCATTGTTCTGTCTATCTGTAGCTACCTAATTTTATTCAGTGACATTCTTAAAACTATCAAAAGTTTGGAGTGAACTATTCCTTTAAACAAGCATACCTTGAATTAACCTTGCCTTAATTGATATCTGGGGATACATTTCTGATTCTCACGGCATTAAGATTATTTAAACTGGCACAACATGTACAAATAGGCATTCCTACACCTACACTGGCAGTGCACATTTACTCAAAGTTCATCAAGATCTGAATCTCCCAGCTATAGCTTGCAGTGGTGTGATTCATAAAGGCCTGGCTGAGAGAAGCAGTGTGGACACGGGAGACTGCAGGCCAGCTTTGTAAACTTGGGCTTTATCAGGGATCTGATCTCTATGGATACAACAGGGAGATTCACCAGCCCACATTCTCTCTGATGTTCCAGTGAATCAGATGAGAAACCCGGTAACCCTCAAATGTCTTTCACTCTTCCTCAACTTCTTCACGAAGTCTCAGCTACTTTTGGTTCATTGCAAATTCACAGGGTCCAGGACAAGTTTTTATGGGAGACTCACCCTGATAGTCCTTACACTCAGTTAATAGTTTTAAGCCATTGGTTTTCTCCCAACTGTTTTTTTTTACTTATAATTAGTTAAATTGGTTAAAATCACTTTTAACATAAATTACACAGTCATACTATAAATGTGAATTTTAAAGAGGATGCATTGAATTGATCAAAAGAAAGACAAAAAGAATCAGAGGCATCAGGAAAGACATTAACGACTGCATTTAAAACAGATTATTTGAAAATAGAACTCTAGGTCTATGATCATTTTTTGCAATAATCTCTGAAGGAAATTTGGATTTAGCAGACTTAACAGCTTTCTGAAAAGCAGATAAAGAGTCCCTTAAAAGTTCATAGGACATCTACAGCCTGTCCTTATGCCATTTGCATTCCACCCTTCTACATATTTGTCTGAGTGAACGAAAAGAATCGTTAAACCAGGGTGCAGATTTTTGATTGGAAAGCTTGACCTTCAAAGGAGCAATGGTGTTTAAAATGTTCAAGCAGGTATTACTAAAATGACTGAGATACTTGTCTTCATCAGAGTTTTCTGAAATCTGAATCAATGCCGACAACTCGTCAACTGCATTATAAGCAGTACAGTCCATCGCACCTGGGCCGAGATATTACTAGATCGACAAGGAAGGGCAGTTTTAAAAGTCACAGATTTATGGTTGGAAAAATATATTAAAAAAGATAATAGTTGCATTAAATATTGTAAAATTGTAATAATCTTTTAAAATAATATTTCACCATTTATCTGTATCTTGATAAAATAAATGCAGCCTTGGTGAGCATAATTCAAAAACATTAAAAAATTTGAAGAATTTCTAGGAGAACAAAATTTTCATCATATTAAATTAACTGCACACCTTATTTTAAAAATAAACACAAAAGTTATATTCTAAAAACCCATTAGCAATTCTGGGGAAACCGTGGTGAATTATCCTTCTGGGTGGGCTACAAATTGACATCACGACTGAATAGCTCTACATCACTGAATTACATGAATTACCACATGCCTTTATAAAGAACACGTAGATAATGCCAAATGGAAAAGGGATACAGGTAATAGTCTTTTACAATTCAATAACTACATTTGCCTAATTGGATTATGGAAAATGCACAAGGCTGCCTTTGTGTTGTAGGCCTTGATTATGCAGTGATAACAGGAAGTGGGAGTTGCTTTTATTCTGTAATTGCACACAAACGCGCGTGCGCGCGCACACACACACACACACACACACACACACACACACACACAGACACACACACACACACACACACACACACACACACACAGACAGCAGCTCTCAGCTGGGCTTAGGGAGTAAAGGAAGCTGGAAGCATCTGCAGAGGATATGTGTGCCATCCTTCCTCAGTGGTCTGGGAAACAGAGGAATGGAAACCTGGGAGAAGTTCCCCCATGTGACAAGTCCAAAGGAGTCCAAACAATGCGTCAATGCAAAATAGCAAAAGTAAAGCAAAAAAGACTCTCAAAACCTAATCTATCTATGTATCCATCTGTTTTTGATCTGTGATTAAATATTCGTGTACCTGGAATGTATTTTTATTGAGATATTTTTGAGATTGCATGGGACTTCTGTTGTTTGTAAGCATTATCTATGGGTAAAATGGTCACAGAAAAACTCTATCTGGGCCACAGTTGCATTCATCAACACAATGAAAATAGACAACTTTTGGAAGATAAAGGATGGGAAACGGTCAAACAGGAAGCAAGTGACAATCTGTTGATGTTTTCTTGCTGTGAGGCAGACCCTATTTTAAGCTGAGACCGCTGATTGTTAGGACTACAAATCATCATTGCGTCATCTTGTCACTAGAAATTGCAGTAAAATTGTCCCATTGAAACCCCAGTTCCTTTCATCTGCTGCTAATGTTATTCCACAAGAATAGATATGCATGACTGAAAACATATTGAACTAGATTATATTGCCACCATGATTTCTGGATGATCTAGATGCTAACTGGGCAAAATCAAAAGAGCCCAAAGTATTCTATAGACTTAGTCAGGATAGCGCCAAATTGTAATTTTGACAGGAATGAATTTAACGAGGCCCTGAGCGAAACAAGTACAGCTGTCATGATAACGACATATATCCGTTGGTGTGGACGCTAATATAGTTGGTGATAGTAATGGTTTTTGGTGTGAACAGGCCTTTAGGGACATACGTTTAATTTTTGAGGTTTGTTCAAATTCCAAATTAGTATGAGCAGCAACAGTAATAGGCATACTGGTGCAATCACCACTATTAAATATTATTTATATATTTTTTTGAATTCACATTAAAACACAAATGAACATGAATATTTTATTATTATATTCAGTATGTATATACAGTATATAATACAACTTTTGTAGCAAACATATTGGAATTTTTTTCTATAAAACAGACACTTTGACATGTGTGATGATAACCTCAGCTGAGGCGGGGGTCTTTCTGCATTTCCCTGCTCCGGGGGAAGAGGCTAGGGTTAGGTGTCATCAAAAGTAGGACGAGGTGTCCTGAGACGGTGGGGTCCAAGCTCAGGTCAGTGTGATACATTGCAGCAGGACTTCCTAGCTTCCGCAAGGAACAGAGTCCAGCACAATGGTGTGAAACATAACCAACGACAAGCTCAGTATGTTTTGAATTCTTATACATTTTTAAGTCATTAATGCACATTAAACTGAAGTGAAGATTTTAAATAAATGCTGTTCTTCTGTTCATCAAAGAATCCTGAAAAATGTTTCACGGTTTCCACAACAATATTAAGCAGCACAACTGTTTTTAACATTGATAAAAAATAAGAAATGTTTCTAGAGCAGCAAATCAGCATATTAAAATGATTTCTGAAGGATCATGTGACACTGAAGACTGGTAATGGCTGCAGAAAGTCAAAGATGTTTGACCAAATTGGTTGACCAAAAGAAGACAGCTTGGCCATGTTGGTCCACTAGCTAGACCAGTACCAAAACAGCACGAACCCACATAAAATAGCCTAGACCAGCATTAAATTGATTCTGGTCTTTTCATCAGGGTAAAATTCTTTTATATTTTCTGCTTAAAATTATAGTGGTGCTCATGTGCCAGTGCTCAATATAAACAAATACCGAGAGAGGAAATGTGCATGAAAACTAACAATTAGTGTCTAAACCCAGTGAGAGGAACGTGTTGCTAAAATAAAGACCTCCTGTTTCTCATGGATAAGGGAGGGCATGGCCTATATTTAGCATGTCTGAAGCAAAATCACATTGCTATTTCAAGCTAATATGCAGATACCCTGCAAGGGGTTTGAGTATCATTTTTTTTCTGTCCTTGTCAGTTGTTTTATGTAGATGTATGGGACACTTGCCAGGATAACCTATCTGACTTATACATATAAATTGCTCCAGTGAATGTTTCAAATAATATTCAGGAATGTATATTAAAAATGAAATTAAACAACGCTTATTGCATTCCAATTAGATTAAATAAATAAAAAAGTATATAGTAGGCCTATAATCTTGACTTGAAATAGAAATCGGTCAAGATGGACAAATTTATCAGGATCTTTTCATTAAAGAGCAGGTCTAAACTACTTTACAAGTAATAATGCTTTCATTCACACTGTTATGGGAATGTGATTTTAGTAGTCAATGTCAAGCTCAAGCAAACAGTAAATCTGTATTAAATATGCACGACCTTGTACTACTAGGCTACAGTCTGGGACTGACGTCATTGCAGAACAGAATAACATCAAGTCAGTTCCTGTGAACTGAGGCCAGAGAAATCACAGATAACCTGGCAGAAATGAATTATAAAGGCGGTGATTTTAAAACAGTACAACAATGGCATAAGTAACAGAAGCTGTGCCCTTTTAAAACAGATGACAAACGTTTGTAGATATTTTACTTGTCAACAGTTTGCTACAGTTTAGGTGGCTGAAGAAACTGGAAAAGAGCGAACTATCAAACAAATAAATGCATTATGCTTTTCTTCTGGTAGAACATTCCAAATATAAAATGAAAGCGTGAAATAACTGCCTTGGTCCTAAATGTTCAGAGTGTTGGCTACTACTGCCACCCTGTGGAATAATGCTACTGTGAATAGACAAAGACAAACAAGGACAATGGAACCAATCAAATCAAATCAACAAGAGAGCAAAGATATGCAAGTGCTATAACAAGTCTCAGTTAGCTTAACGCAGTACACATAGCAAGGTTTTTTATTTTTATTATATAATAGATAAATAATAGAGAAAGTTTCTTTCAAAGTTTCTTATAATAGAGAAAGTATTATAGTAGAGAAACTCGTAGTCTTGAGCACAAAGAAAAATTAACTTGGAAGTTTTTAGAATTGCGTCGAAAAACAGTATGTCCAGCTATAGACAGGCTCTAAAAGCTGCCAGGGCTGAGCATATCCACAAACTCATAGAAAATAACCAAAACAATCCAAGGTTTTTATTTAGCACAGTGGCTAGATTAACAAATAACCAGACGCCACCCGATCTAAATATTCCCTCACAGTTTAATAGTAATGACTTTATGAATTTCTTCAGTAAATATATTATATAAATATATTTACAAAATATTATTACTTGCCTATAAGGCCCTTAATGGGTTAGCTCCTGCGTACCTAGCTAGTCTTCTACCACGCTACAATCCATCACGCTCCCTAAGGTCGCAAAACTCTGGACTTTTGGTAGTACCTAGGATAGCAAAGTCCACTAAAGGAGGTAGAGCTTTTTCGCATTTGGCTCCCAAACTCTGGAATAGCCTTCCTGATAACGAAGCGCTATATAAATAAAGGTGACTTGACTTGACTTGACTTCACTGATAAAATAGATAACATCAGAAATACAATAAAAAATGTAGATTCTAAAGCATCCAATACTTCAGCTTCATTCATCGCACCCAAAGATAAACTGCAGTGCTTTACAACTATAGGACAGGAAGAGCTAAATAAACTTATCACTGCATCTAAACCAACAACAT
>NW_015536549.1:2428526-2429005 GCF_001515605.1 Sinocyclocheilus anshuiensis
TTGTGCTCCTTCCTGCAAAAAAATGATCTCTATGAAGAATTTCAGTCAGGTTTCAGGCCCCACCATAGCACAGAAACTGCACTTGTTAAAATTACAAATGACTTGCTTCTTGCGTCAGACCAAGGCTGTATCTCATTGCTAGTTTTACTTGATCTTAGTGCTGTGTTCGACACTATAGATCATGACATACTCCTAGATCGATTACAAAACTATACAGGTATTCAAGGGCAGGCTTTAAGATGGTTTAGATCCTACCTGTCCGATCGCTACCACTTTATTTTTTCATCTCAATTATCACCAGTAAAATATGGAGAGCCACAATGATCTGTCCTAGGTCTTCTGCTATTTTCAATATGCATGTTGCCCCTTGGTAATATTATTAGAAAATACGGGATTAGTTTCCACTGTTATGCCGATGATACTCAACTATATATCTCAACAAGACCAGATGAAACTTCTAAATTATCTAAGCTAACAGA
>NW_015536549.1:2429015-2432994 GCF_001515605.1 Sinocyclocheilus anshuiensis
AACAGAGTGTGTTAAAAATGTAAAAGATTGGATGACCAATAATTTTCTCCTATTAAATTCGGATAAGACAGAGATATTACTTATTGGACCAAAAAACAGTACACAGAATCTCTTAGATTAAAATTTGCAACTAGACGGATGTACTGTTACTTCCTCTACAGTCAAAAATCTGGGTGTTAGATAGCAACTTGTCTTTCGAAAATCATATTTCCCATGTTACAAAAACAGCATTCTTCCATTTTAAAAACATTGCCAAGCTACGAAACATGTTTCTGTTATCTCTTTCTGATGCAGAAAAGCTAGTTCATGCATTCGTGACCTCTAGACTGGACTATTGTAATGCACTGCTAGGTGGTTGTCCTGCATCTTCAATAAACAAGCTAGAGGTAGTCCAAAATGCAGCGGCTAGAGTCCTTACCAGGTCAAGAAAATATGATCATATTACCCCAATTTTACAGTCGCACTGATTACCTATTAAGTTCCGTATCAGTTACAAAATATTAGACGTATATATCGTGATGGAACTCACCTGTTTAAATCTAGATTAAAGACACATCTCTTTGGCCAAGCATTCAAATAATGCATCTCATAATCTTGTACTATAATTATAATAATAATTAATAATCTATAATCTTGTACTGCAGTTATATCTGATCAAATGCACATTATTATTCTTTAGCTTGGGTTAAACAAATCAATTTTGCTTGGTTGGAACAGCGGCTATGCTAATTATGTCTCTATTTGTTTCTCTGTTTTTAGGATTTACACAAGCTTCAGTCTGGATCCAGAACACCTGAGAAGAGATGATGCCAACCCCTCAGAGGACCTCAGATGATGCCAACCCTGAAACAACATACAGAACTACCACATTTTGCTGTAAGTTTGATTGCATCATATAATAATTGCTGTTAATAGTGTTCATCGTCTGTTTGATTACGTCTTGAATTGATTTTTCCATACATTTCTGCCATATGTACATTAACTGACAGTCACCACTGATAAGCTACCACTAAATATTGTAGAAACTTAATTTTCTGTAAAGTTGCTTTGCAACGATTTGTATCGTGAAAAGTGCTATACAAATAAACTTGAATTTAATTGAATTGAAATAAAAAGAAAACAGATAGAATAGAAAAAGAATAGAGCAAGCTAGTGTTAGAGGCCTTTCTTGCTTTTGTTAATTGTATAATAAATAAAAAGAAAACAAACAGAAAGAATACAAAAAGATGAGAGAAGCTAGTGTTTTTTATACAAATATATTTAGTTTAATTTTATTAGTAATTTTGTTTTGTATTTTTGTAATTATTATTATTTTTTAAATATGTATAGTTTTTATGAATTTTTGTATTTTAGTTTTAGTTTAAGTTACTTTAGTATATCACTAAATGAAAACGAGAAATACTGCCTTGGCAGCTATATCCATTCTTCAAGCTGCTTATCCTATGTGGGGTCATGAGGCCTTGGCAATTAGCTTAAATACAATTATTTTATTTCAGTTCAGTTACTGTTTATTTTATTTCAAATAATGAAAAATATTTATGGTCTTAGATTTAGTTTTAGTTATCTAAACAAAACAGATTTATTAAGTCAAACTTGACAAAGCTTTGGCTGAAGTTCAAAACAGTCTTATGTGCTTTAATGCTGGGAACAGTTTAAAAAGAAATTAAAGTTTTAAAGGGACGTAGGAGGTTGCTAGGATATTTCTGGTGGTTGCTAGGGCATTGCTAGACAGCATATTCATGAGCATATTCAATGTGGAGGACTGGCATTATATACTGTGGAATGGTCATTCTTGTTAGATGGATGTCATCAGAGATCTATTAATATTAACTGTCAGTATACAAATAATAAATATATGATATACTGTTGCCTTCTGTATAGTTGCTTATAGTTGAATTGCACTTGTTTCATAATCAATTAACTTTGCACTGTAATTGAACTGAACTGAATAACACTGAACTGACTGGAGCTGAATAATGACACCATTGTACGTTTGTTGCGTAACTGATGAACTTTGCAACACTGATATTGAACTAAACTGAATCAACACTGTACTAAAATGAGAAGAATAATGACACTATTGTCTTCTGTAGAGCTGCTTTACATCTGAAATTGAATTTGTTTAATAATTGATGTATTTTGCAATACTGTTATTTTCCTGTTTGTTACCGCAGAGCTTCTTTGAAACAATCTATATTGTATAGAGCTCTAGCAAAACAAAACGTCCTTCCACATTTTTTATTGAACTCCCCCCCCCCCCCCCCAGAACTTTGACAGAACATTCAAAAGTAACGTCCCCATAATGCTTGCAAAATGATAAAATGAAAAGTTTATGAAAAAACTGTTTTTATGAAAAAAAAAAACGTTTTTAAAACATTTAGAAACCTGGACGTTTTGAACGTTCAGAGAATATTCAGAAACGTTTTCATCATTTAATGGGAGCGTTGTTAATATTAATATGTCTCAGAACATATATTTGTTAGCTGGTTATATAAATTAACGTGTGACTATTATTGCATATAACCATATTGTAATACTAATTTGCTTAGCATTATGACTCGTATTCTGTTTAAGTTGCTTACATCTTTAATAGTGTCACACTATTACAGATGTAAGCAACTTAAACAGAAGTCATAATGCAATGCATGATGCAAAGCTCATAATAAGAGTCATAATGCTAAGCAAATTAGTAGTAGGCTATTACAATATGGTTAGCTACAATAATAGTCTTGCAAAAAGCACAAGAATGTGAATGACAAACCTGTATATAAAGGTGTAAATCTCAAAGCTAATTATCAAGTGTAACCCACATAGACTACTGTGTGTGAGGTCTATGAACAGCTTTAATCTAAAACCCGGTTTGCTGTAAACCTGTTTGAAAAGTGTGCCAAAAGTTCTGCATCTATCATTGGCTCCCTGTAGACATCCGGGTACTGCAGCACGGCCAACCTATGAGGCCGAAGACACCAATATGGCGGAGGTAAGCTGGATAGCTGGAAAAAGTATTCGATTTTAAATACATCTCTTTAACGATTTACTGTGTTATTGGTGACGTTCATTGATATATATGCGTAAAGTAGATCCTGTTATATATACGCCGGGGTTTATAGTAATAATTGTGTTAAGCCGACGATAGTAAACCGGTTTAAATGAAGAGTGATCTATCAGGATCGGAGAGGCCTCTGAATCTCATCCCCGTTAGCTCACAGGGGGAAAAAAAACAAACAAACAAGAAATCGTCGCCTGTAATTGATACAGTACTCGATATAAATGCCGTTTTCATGACGCATTTGATTAGTTTTTTAGGCTTCATTGTGTTGTAATATATTGTGCGCATGCATGTCGGCTATTAACTTGCAGGAAAGGTTTGTTTATGGTGTGAGTCGATGGGATTTTGCAGTGTTTAGAGAGGATGACAGCATCCGTATACAGATGATGGCAGTTTGGTTTGTGTCATTAATAAGTGTAGTTTTATTGCATTAATAAGTAGTTAAGCGTTTTAAATTTTTTTTATAAGAAGGGACACATGCTTGTGCATTTACTGTCATGGGTTTTACTTTTAATGTTTGCACGCAAACTATGTCAAATTGAATATTCGCTTGGTTTCATACGTTTCTATTGCTGATCATTGCACTGTAATGTATTTTGCACAATGTGATAACCTATTTCTTTTTCTTTACATCTGTCTGCACAGGCTTCCTTTGGGAGTTCGAGCCCTGGTAGACCTCATTTTCTATTTTTATGTGTATTATTATTATTATTATTATAATGTTGTTAGTAGTATTGCAAGCTATAGATGACCAAACTTAATTTTTTCAATAGCCAATACTGCTATCCAGAGGGCAAGATAGTTCATATAATAATGTAATGTCAGTTCTATTATTTTGAGTTGTTTGCCATTTTTTCATTTTTGGGGAACTATTCATTTAATGCACAATTTCCATCATGTTCCACTAAATGTTGTACTAAAATCAGCCAA
>NW_015536549.1:2433244-2442901 GCF_001515605.1 Sinocyclocheilus anshuiensis
TGAGAGAACTTTGGAGGAGGAAGCGCTTTTGGAGGGAGAGAAGAATTTCAGTGCAGAATTGTCAGACCTGGAGAGGGTAACATGCATTAATAACAATCCACTTTTTTTCCTCATTAAAAACTGTATGCATTGTGTTCCAATCTCTGGATAATTAGGGCCATATTTCTGCTTTGTAACACATTTCTTTTTTTTAACATGGATAGGAGGGGAATATGCCGATCGAGGAGTTGTTGGCTATGTATCGTTATGAGGCACCAGTCAGTACAGGGGCGGGATCTAGCATGGACAGTTCCTCTGTTGAACTAGCTGATGATCTGCCTGACATGACCCTGGATAAGGTAATTGACATGATTTTGCTTCAGTGCTAGGGGAAATTGTCAACAAGATAAAATCACTAATGGTGTTCTGTTGCAGGAGGAGATAGCGAAAGATCTCTTGTCAGGAGATTATGAGGAGGAGACCCAGTCCTCTGCTGATGACCTGACCCCTTCTGTTATACTACTGTGCAAAAGTTTGGGGTTAAGTTTTTTTAATGTTTTTGAAAAAGTCTCGTTTGCTCACCAAGGTTGCATTTATTTGGTCAAAATGCAATATTTCAATATTTAAATATTATGAAATATTATTGCAAATAAAATGAAATAAAATGACTGTTTTCTATTTTAATATATTTTAAAATGTAGTTTGTTCCTGTGATTTTCAGCAGTCTTGAGTGTCACGTTTACTCCAATCTACAGTGTCACATGATCCTTCAGATATTATCCTAATATGCTGATTTGTGTTAAAAACAGTTTTGTGGAAACCATGATACATTTTTTGTTTCAGCATTCTTTGATGAATAGAAAGTTAAAAAGAACAGTATTTATTTGAAATAGAAGTCTTTTGTACAATATGAATATTTTTACTGTCACTTTTAATCAGCTTAATGCATATTTGCCGAATAAAAGTATTATCTTCTTTAAAAAAAAGTCTTACTTTTTGATAATTAAATTAAGTCTTTTATTATTGGTTCTTGCTCTAAAACACAGGAAATAATGGTCGGATCTCAGTATCAAGCAGAAGTTCCAATGGGGCTCAGCAATTATAATGATGATGAAAAAGGTGAGTGTTTTATTTAAATTGCTTGGTGTGACTTTTTAACTTAAATTAACTGTAATTAAAATGATCACTGCAATCATGACCATTTTAAATGTGTGTTGTTTAAAGTGTACGAGGAGGAAGATCAGCTGCTGTGGTGTCCTGATGTGCTGTCAGAGTGTAAAGTGAAAGACTACCTCAGAGAAGTGCTGTCACAGTCTACAGATGACAGCACAGAGAATTCCACATTTGAACACATACGAGATAACGAACAGGTATGTGCTCTCTAAATATTCTCATTAATTAATATAATTAATGTGAAAATCTTTTGCCCATGTGAGAGCTGCTGCTATTGTTTTAATTGCATTTTTTTCTATGACCTCCTTTCGAGGCCTTGTTGGAGCTTTTGAAATGTAATTACGACACTTGTGAGGCACTGACGCGATACCGCAGTAATGTGAAGACTTCGAAAGGTAGGCTGTTCAGTACAAGACCAGCTTGAAATTTTTGTACTTGTAATGCATAAATGTTCACTTCTCTTTATGTTGTTTCGATAGAAGAATCCCCACCGTGGTCGGAGGATGAATGTAGGAACTTTGAACATGCGCTGCAGATTTATGAGAAAAACTTCCATCTTATTCAGAAACATAAGGCAAGTAAATTATGTTGTCTTTTCCACTGGCTTCATCAACTGGAAGGAAGTATTACTTGTTGCCAATGCTGTTGTTGTTTTTTACACTACCATTCAAAATTTGGGTTTGGTGACTTTTTTTAAATATGATTTTTTTAAGTCTCTTACCCTCACCAAAGCTGCATTTATTCAATAATAAAAATACAGTAAAAGCAGGAATATTGTGAAAATTTACTACAAAAAAAAAGAACGGTTTTCTAATTTAATATTTTAAAATGTAATTTATTTTATCAAACTTTTGGACGGTGGTGTAGTTATCTAAGTTTTTTTTAGACTAAAATATGTAATTTTATATTAATATTACATTAATGGTAACACTTTAAAATAAGGTTCCATTAGTTAATGTTAGTTAATGTACTAACTAACATGAACAAACTATGAACAATACATTTATTACAATATTTATTAATCTGTTAATGTTAGTTAATGAAAATACAGTTGTTCATTGTTAGTTCATATTAATTCACAGTGCATTAACTAATGTTAACAAGCACAAATTTAGATTTTAATAATGCATTAGTAAATGTTGAAATTAACATTAACTAAGATTAATAAATGCTGTAGAAGTATTGTTCATTCTTAGTTCATGCTAACTAAAGTAGTTAACTAATGTTAATTAATGAACCTTATTGTAAAGTGTTACCATATTAATACAAAAAATATGCATAAATTAGTATGCAGAGGAAACTGTCAAAATATTTTTGCACAATTCTGTTTTGTTACACTTTGGTTACACGTCACACACTTAGGGTTGGGTATCGCTTGTTTTTTTTTCGATACCGGTGCCAAATAAATGTTTTTAAAACCATACCGGTGCCTGAACCGATACTTAAAAAAAAAAAGAGCGTCACAAAATGACAGTGGATGACATTAAAGAATGACTGTTTTATTGAAGAAGAAGAACAACAACAGCAACAACAACTTTAAATTGAACAATGTATTAAAAGTTTAAAGTATACTGGAAAATATAAATAAATACAAAACACAGCAAATTAACATGAAAAATTCACAATAAAACCTAAGCCATCCAGCCCAACTACAGTAATTTAACATTAACACTAAATAACAGTTACAGTACTAATAACAGCAAAGTAGTTGGTATCCTTGGTAGGGATGCAACAATACAGTTAGCCCATGGTTCAATACATACCTCAGTTTTTTTTTACCACGGTTGGCACATCGGAGTGCTTTTTCTGATTTGCGATTTAAAATGTGATTTAAAAAAAACCCCTCCTGAACACAGGAGAAAAACATGGATTGTCATGTGTCTACTTCAAATTTCTTTTGAGAGAAGTATTAGTTTTCCTATTTTTACCCAAAATAGGATGGACTGGCCATTATTGAGTGCTATAAACACATGTAATATCTGTTTCATTCATACTGGAAGCTGGAGGGCACTTTCACAGAAGTAATAGAACTCATGATGCTCCAGGAAATCCCTAATCTGGATAAAGATATCCAAATATCACTGGAGCTGAGTAAAAGGAAGATAGAAACATTTTGAATGATGAAACATGAAGACAATAAACACTTGACTGTGACAATATATGGTTTATCTGTGTTCTTCAAGCCAATATGCAAGTATATTTATAATCCATTGCTAATCGTCTTTTTTTATATAGTAGAATATATTTTCTGCCTCATTCTGTGATAAGAAGCCACATCTGATCACAAAAGGAAGCGTTTGACTGATGTTGTGGAGAAAAAACATGTTATAATGTTCTCTTTTGTTGGACAACAGGTTTAGAAACGCTTCTCATTGCAAGTCAATACAAGGGAAGTTTAGCTTTAGGCATTTTAATTTAAGCACTAACGTTACTACAAAGATGTGTTGGATTGGTTTTATCAGAGTTTTCCAACTTGCATTCACGTGAATGTTCTCAGAAATTACTTTTCAAATTTTTTGGTAGTGATGAGAAGTCCGATTTATTTCTGCGAACCAGTTCTTTCGGACAGTTCGTTTCAATGAACTGGTTCAAAAAACCCGTTCACCGGTTCTTTTATGCCCTAACGTAATGATGTCATTCACAATGACGTAATGATGTCAGGTCTATTGTCCCGGGCCGGGATGAAAATGCACTCAACACATTCAAAAATATAAAGTCAGTAATCATAACTTCAGTCAGTTAAAACATCATCATTATGATCTGATAAGTTTCTTACAATTAATTTTTGCAACTAATGCACCCAAATACAGGTACAGGCAGTGATGGGCAAAGGGGGATGTTATACAAATCTTGAAGATATAAAGTAAATAAATTAGTCCTCATCAGCGAAGAAACCATGATCCGCTTACTATTCATAATCCATTATGATTTATTTATTATTAAATAAACGTATGTTTCGCCAGATTGGTCCCCTCATTCAAGTCCTTGTGCTCATAGAATTAGCACAGCGTCAGTTGTCCAAAAGAACTAGTTCTGTTCAGATGGTGCTGTGTCACAGTCAGTCATAGTAGGCAGTCATGTACTGTTCGGTATCTTCAAGCTGAATCACATATGCGCAGTATCATCTGCTCATCGGTTCTCAAATTGGATGTGCCCAAAAGAAACAGTTCTTGGTTCAGTGTACTGGTGATCCGAAAAGCGTTGCAACCGATTCTTGACTCGGGAATGAGATTGAGATTCGAGAACCGTGAGAGTGATTCACAAGGAGCATGTTGTTTATTTAATACAAACTCAATTTGTGTATGTGTCATCATTAACTATAATTACATTACAGGTATTTTATAAATCATCCCTTGTTTCCTATTAAACATAGTGTCTCATAAAAAAAACCTTTTAGCCTATAACCTAACAGAATCCTCAACTAAACACAAAGTCCTTTAAGACACAGATACATTCACCTTTAAAAAAAAATAGATTAACTTAAAAAATGTTTCTTTTGCTCGTTCGTTAGTTCATGGCTGTATGCATGCTCAGTATATCAGCTGCTCTGCTTGTGCTCATCATCTGTTCTCTTTTCACAGCAGTTCAGTCAGTGTACTGGTTTATGGGATATTGGTTTATTTATGGTGCTTTTCCACTATGTGGTACGACTCGGCTCGGCACGGTTCAGTACGGGACGATTCTCTCCGGCCAATCCGTGATCAGCAGAGTTTACACGTCACGTTTTGGTAACGGTACGGTTCACTTGGAACCCCAACCGAGGTGGTACTAAAAAAAAGTATCAGGTACCAGGTACTGTACCCAGTGGAAAACCCCCCAAAAGTGAACCGTACCGAGCCGTACCGTGCCGTACCATGCAGTGGAAAAGCGCCATTAGATTCAGAGGGATTGTCAGACACGTTAAAAAAATGTAATAACTTAAGTAATTTGTGGATTAGTGCTTACTGGAGACGCGGACTTTTTCAAACGATTCAGTCCGATTTGGTGAACTGGTCTGACCGGTTCACTAAAAAGAATCGGTTCAATAGAATGATTTGTTCGCGAACCAGACATCACTATTATTCTGACACCACATGAATGCAGCATAATCTAACTAGTGATAAGGTGCGGTGATGATGCTTCTCATGTCCGTTTCAAGCACCAGAGGGCAAATATTTCAATCAACAGCTCAGGCATATAAGTGGCACCTAAATGAGGCACTGTAATCTGCGTTCTGATTCGGTCTGGTACATACCGATCATACTGGGCTTCAGTACCCAACCCTATACACACTTCACCTTTATCTTGTTTGTCTTGTGAATGTCTGTATTCTCATTGCTTTCGTTTTTTCTTTTCAGGTTCAGACACGGACTGTAGCAGAATGTGTGGCTTTTTATTATATGTGGAAAAAGTCAGAACGTTTTGATTACTTTGCTCAACAGAACCGATTTGGCAAGAAGAAGTACAGTTGTTACCCTGGGGTGACGTAAGTACTGGGATGTGTAATTATTGGTCCTTGTGCCTGTGTTTGAATTAAAGTGTTGAACTCAACTGTGTTGGCTTCCTCCTTAGAGACCTGATGGACAGGCTGGTGGATGAGGCAGAGGGTCTGGCGGTGGACAGCTCGTCATCGGTGTGTTCAGCAGGAGAAGGGGGAAGGATGGAGGCATCGGCAGAGCAACAGCTCGGACTGCTCAACTCCATCACTGCCAGTGACCTCACAGGTGAGCTCAGCTGCCACAGTAGTCTTGATTCATGAAGAAATGATTCTTATGAACCAGTTCTTTTATTGAATCACTTAAAAACATGAAAAGTAATCTGTTTGAATCCTTTGGAATTGAAAGGAATCGTTCACTCAGAAATTAAAATTTGCTGAAAATGTACTCACCCTCAGGCCATCTAAGATGTAGATGAGTTTGTTTCTTCATCAGAACAGATTTGGAGAAATTTAGCATTACTTCACAAATAACAATGAATCAACAATGAATCCTCTGCAGTTAGGGATGGGTACCGAAACCCGGTATTTAATCGGTCCCGGGGCTAAATTATGAAAGACCGGAGTATCGATAAGCTCTGACGTTAACGGTTCTGCTATCGGTACTGGAAAAATTAATAAAACACACATACATTTATTATTGCTATATATACACATTATCTTGCAAATTCTATCTCTCCAGAGTCGCCAGCTACTTTTCAAACATTTGTCTATGATGCATTTTTGCTATTCGCAATTCAGAAGCGAGATCGCGCCCACGCGGAGGAGCTTCAGCCATCACTGCCAGTGACCTCACAGGTGAGCTCAGCTGCCACAGTAGTCTTGATTCATGAAGAAATGATTCTTATGAACCAGTTCTTTTATTGAATCACTTAAAAACATGAAAAGTAATCTGTTTGAATCCTTTGGAATTGAAAGGAATCGTTCACTCAGAAATTAAAATTTGCTGAAAATGTACTCACCCTCAGGCCATCTAAGATGTAGATGAGTTTGTTTCTTCATCAGAACAGATTTGGAGAAATTTAGCATTACTTCACAAATAACAATGAATCAACAATGAATCCTCTGCAGTTAGGGATGGGTACCGAAACCCGGTATTTAATCGGTCCCGGGGCTAAATTATGAAAGACCGGAGTATCGATAAGCTCTGACGTTAACGGTTCTGCTATCGGTACTGGAAAAATTAATAAAACACACATACATTTATTATTGCTATATATACACATTATCTTGCAAATTCTATCTCTCCAGAGTCGCCAGCTACTTTTCAAACATTTGTCTATGATGCATTTTTGCTATTCGCAATTCAGAAGCGAGATCGCGCCCACGCGGAGGAGCTTCAGCACGCGCAACATGAAAGCCCTGTTTAATTATGATAGCAGAGAGAACTAAACATTCAAACATCTGCTTACACTTTAGGCCTGTGGCGATGTTTTATATTCATTTCATTAAATATTTATTTTACATTTCAGAATATAAACCAATGTTAATTCAGCTCTTAATTTGTCATTATATATATAAAACAAAAAGTACCGATAAGAATACCGTTAAAGTACCGAATCGATAAGCAGTATCTGTAAGAGTAGTAATACCGTTAAAACCTTAACGATACCCATCCCTATCTGCAGTAGAGATGCGCGGATCAGCTCAAACGTCACCCGAATCCTCTGCTATAAATAAATTATCCACCCACCCGCACCTATATTTTTCTCTGATTTAGATATCCGCCTCGACCCGCACCTGCAACCGATCATCACATTACAAAGATTCTAATTCTTGGTTCGGCATGATATGATGAATGGATGGTTCATTTTTAACAGCAGATTCAGATTCAATTTAGAGCTGATCTGCACATCACTGCACATGTCTGCGGCACATTACGGCTCCAACACATCCACAAGAGCTGATCGCAGCCACTCTAGTCAATGTTTGTGTTTATACCAGTGACCTCACGTTTCAGAAGCGGCTCTCTGTGCTGCTTCGCTAAAGATAGGCACCTAATTTATTTTTGATGGATGCCGTGTCCAAGCCGCACATAATTAGATAATTGAGGATGTATTTTAAACGACTAAAAAAACGCTACAAATCTTTTATCCTTGTCGTTCATAACTAGACTTTTAAGTGTATTAACTTTGTCTGTAGGCTACAGCACAAAAAAATAGGACATAGCATTAAACACAATTAAATCAGACAAAACATAACCATTCAGCCAACTAACCTATGGTAGAACCCCAAAAATCAAGAAAAACATGGAAAATCAAGAAAAACAAGGTCGGACAGTCAAATCTTGTGGTCTCGCGAATCCAGTTGCTCCGCTCCTGGTGTGAGTTGGCACCACGTGGAGGACGGAAAAAACCTTGTCAGAGCCGTAAGGGGTAACGGTAACAATAACATAATATGCTGATCGTAGACTGCTTTTAAATGAACATTTATTTTTAAATCAAAAGATCTTCTTTGGCCAGATTAGCCTACACTTTCTTAATAGCATAAACACAGGCTTTACTCCCTTCAAACTTGCATGGAATGTCACTGTTTCTGTCACTGCAACTTCCTGAACAGAACACACACACACGTGTGTCTGTCTGCCTGATGGAAAAAATGCATTTAAAACACGTTAATATTTTAGAGAATGTAGTTAATATTTGCATCATTAATGATTTATCTCATCCACCTGCGACCCACCCGTAATTAATGAGAATGGATTTTTTTATTGCCTGACCCACCCGACCCGCGGATTATCTACAACGCCCGTGGATATTCACTTTGCAGTGAATGGGTGCCATCAGAACGAGAGTCCAAACAGCTGATAAAAACATCACAGTGACCCACAAGTAATCCATACAACTCCAATCCATCAATTAACATCATGTGAAGTAAAAAGCTGTTTGTAAGAAACTAATCCATCATGTAACTTCAGATGAATCCTCTAGCCATAATAGTGTTTTCAACAGTAAAAAAAAAAAAAAAAGCCAGCTTGACTTAATCAGGAGAGAAATGTGCACAGATCAAGCACCCTTTACAAGTAAAAACAGACCAAAACAAACAAATATGTTGGTGGATTTTGATATAAGAGGATGGACTTTTTAACTGGAAGAAGTGTTAGATTATCGCAATGTTTTTATCAGCTGTTCGAACTCTCGTTCTGACGGCACCCAGTCACTGCAGAGGATCCATTGGTAAGCAAATGATGTAATGCTAAATTTCTCCAAATCTCTTTTGATGAAGAAACAAACTAATTTACATGGCCTGAGAGTGAGTAAAGTTTCAACAAATGTTCATTTTAGTGGGGGAACTATTGATTTAGCTCACTTATTTTCATCTTCATTTCAATAAAAAATGTAAACATTAATTTTCCCCAAATTATTCTGTAGGAAACAGTTTTAATGAATATCGGCAAGGTTTTTTTTTGTCATACATCCCTGTTTTTTCCTCAAACATATCACGAAATTGCTTTCTTTACCCCTACTTGTTCTTGCAGCCATTAGTAACAGCGTAGCAACTGTGTGCAATGGTCCAGGAGACATAAGCTGTTTAGACTCCCCGTACTTCCCCCCTCTGGAGCGTTTACACAGAGGAGCCCTGAACCATGATGATCAGCTCAGCTATGCCACAAACAGAGACAGCGGCTGCCTCAACATGCTGGATTCCGGCTTCTATCGCTCAGACCTGAGCCAGATCAGCGTGTGCAGCACCAAAGACTGCGAACGGCCCTCTAAGAGGCTCAAGATGGACTTTTCGGAGCCCTTCATTAACGACGTGTCTGTTACTAACCTGGGTGTGGATTTCGAAGGCAGACGCACACATCGCATTACAGGGGCCACAATGGCGGTGTCAGTCACAGACTTCAGCAGCATAGGGAGCGGTGAAGCCAATGGTTTTCTCGGCTCTCATTCACGACACCACCAACACACTGCACTTCAGTCCGACTGACTCCCTTCTGCCATCCAGACACACATTCATCCGCTCACTGAATATTAGTTCTTTTTTAAATTATAAAATATATCTATCTATCTATCTATCTATCTATCTAT
>NW_015536549.1:2443930-2459232 GCF_001515605.1 Sinocyclocheilus anshuiensis
TCAGATCATTTATTGGATGAGAAAAAAAAAAACAGTGTGTATATATATATATATATATATATATATATGAATATGAATATACTTTTTGGTAGTTTTTTTGGTTTTGTAATATGACATCAGTGATGTCTTTATTGTACAGAGCTAAGAAATCTTGATTTCTCAAGAGTTTAAATAGCCATTTATTTTTCTGGTCCTTCAGATATTTAATATCCTTTATGTCTTTAGTGATATACAGTTAAACCTAAATGCTGGAGCAGAGAGCCGTGGTCTCTTACTGTACTCATCCCAACACCTGCATCTTTAAGTTTTACTGTCTCACGCAGAAGTTGCTGCCACCGAAACTGCATTTTTCATTGTTGTTTTAGGATTTTTCATGTATGTTTGTTTGTTTAAAAAATTGGTACTTTTTTCAGTGTTTACACCACCCGCGATAGACTAAGCCTTGGGAAATGTAGCATTTTGTATATCAGGAAACTGGCTTTTGTAATTGAAAATAGTGATTGGAGCAAAAGTCTTACATGTTTAAACAAAGAGCACTTCTAGTCGCTGAAATGTTTTGCTGTCTTTTTTTTTTTAAGGAATCCTTGAGGTATCCACGTTTTTTATTATCCAAATGGGGTTTGGATCTCATTATTGGTTGGTGTTACTTAGGATGTTTTAAGTGTAAGCTTTAATAACTCAATTTATTGTGGTAGTCCGAACATTTAATAGCTTGTCTTTTGGGGTTGATGCTTTTTCTTCTTCTTTTTTAAATTTTTTGTTACAAAAAAACTTTTTTTCCCCTTTTATATTTTTCTAAATTCTCAAATAGCAAGACTGAAATGAACACAGATTGTTTTTCAGCTGTGCACTGTAAAAAAAAAAAAAAAGTAGATTTTGCAGTCCCCAAAGGTTTCTTTTTGTCCAAGATTTGGCACGCAAATAGTAATGTAACCTCCAATAACATTATATTAGACAGATTGGCTCTATAGGGCAATCATCTGCACTTGACAGTATTATCATAAGTCGTGTATAAATATTAGACTTTGAGAAGTGATGTTTATGATTCCCCTTTGAGCTTATAAAGCTATTTAAATGCTACTCACTATAACAGTTTAATTTTTTTAAATCATCAATAACTTTTGCTGGTGCTCTAAACTGCAAGCGCTTTAGTACCGATTGAACCAGTGTTATTTTTTATTTTCAGCTATGCATTATGTATATTTTATAGCTGCCAGGGGTACTGAGAACACCTGAATGTTAATTGAGCTAATTTGTTAATCACTTTTTACCTCTCTTTATGTTAAGCTCACTGTCTTAAGTTCTTTACCATTGTTGTATATTGTATGCATGAAGCAGATTGGACTCTTGTTGATCCTTTTGACATATTTCAAGCTGATTAATATTAAATGCCAAAAAGCAGTCAGCTTGCCACACTGTATCAAAACCGATACTGCCTCTGAGCTTGAGTCCTTCCTGCTATTTGCATTTTAAAACAACTTATCATAGAATAAATTTGTATACTAAAAGCCCTGACTTTGATTAGGGTATTGCAGAATGCTGAAACATTTTTCTTGTATATGGCAGTAATATGTAGATATGTATAGATTGTTGTACTTCTGTAAGTCTTACAACATCCATAGCTTATTTTTCACTTTTTTTGTTTGCTGCAGTAAGACATCAAAAAGATGCATGCTGATGGTAGTCATTTGCAAAAAATACCACAGCATTTTTTTTTTGGAGAGAGAGATGGAAAATTGTAGAAATGGAAATAATTTATGGACACTCCCATTTAAACCCATTTGTTCATCTCTTTGTTCAGTAGACTGAAGAGTTTCATTGTTCACCGTGATTCTTACACCTGATACTTAACGGCTGCTATTAGTAATGTGAAGAGTCTATTTTCTATTGAATGCACTGCTGTTGCAATTATAAGTTGAGTTGAAAGTCTTGTGCATCTACATAGTTAATACATAGAGAAGTACTTGTTAGTAGCATGTTTGGAGCTGCGAATACAGACGCTGATTGAAGTGGATCCATAGATGCCATTATTCCTTGACCGGGATTAGAAAGCACTACAAAGAGTTGTTTTCAGTATCTGTACAGCCAGCAGAGAACTTTATCATGCTCAACATACGACAAATGTAGTACTTGGTGCTCACATAAAAAGTTTTTATTTTCATACTTTCAACTGTCTCTGCTCCTACTATTATGTTTTAGTACTTTTTATGAATGATACAGTGAATTTCAGCTTTGCTGAAGAATTTCTGAGTTGGCTGAAGTACATTGACAGTAATTGTACCCCCAAATATTTGCATAGTTTGATTTTAAAGACATTTACATTTACATGTCTAAAACTAAAATAACAGACTAAAATAACAGAATGTACAGGTTGTTTTGACCTATAGAAGTAAACATTTTACATCTTAAAAATATTGAGAGAAGTTTGGTAAATTGTCCTCTGTGGATTCGGGTGTGTGTTTTTTATATATTTAATTTAGAAATGTAAAAGAATTATTAAATAAAGGTTTTCACATTCAACCATGGAGGGGGGAGAACTCAGTGGTAAAAATCTGTGAATAAAACCAACAAATCCTATAAATGTATTTCCATATATACAGACAATCATTACATTTAATTACAGAATTATTCAGATATCTCTATTGTTTATATGTACATATAATTCTATTGCTTTTTGTTTGGTTTTTCATTATTTTGTATTTTTGTTGTACTTTATTACTTGGTGTAAAAAGCTCCAGAAATAAAAGCTCTGGAAACAAATGTGTGCTTATTTGAAAATAACATGACATCCCTCTCCACTATTTTAAATCGAAGAAAAAAAAAAAAAGACAGATGGTGGTTGTGACTAAAAATAACACAAGCTTTCAACAATGAGTAAATATTTGAATCATTCAAATCCACAATACTCCTAGTGATCCATTTTGTTCAGACCTGTAGAATATGCTGGCACTCAGATCAGTGATTTTCTCTGACTCCAGAACACATAATGAAATGGAAGAGGAAATTCATAAACTCTGTTCATGATGGTCAGAAGAGGGGCTGGCAGAGTAAATGACAGACGGACTGAAGAATAAGAAGGCAGAGTTCTGCATTTTAATGTAAGTACAGAGCACCTGAATAATGAAACAACCAATCACAATCTGTATGTACAATAAAACTAATTTATTTAGTTGGTTTGGTTTGCTATATGACATTATGAACTCTTACACTGAGAAAAAAAAAAGAGTCAGGCAACTGATTTCTGCAAATAGAGTGATTGAATGAACTGGACAGACTGGACCACAGTCACTCTGGTCCACCACGCTGAAAGAAAGAAAGAAAAGATGCTATTGTCAGTGGTTTGTCCATGTCCATTTTTAGTGTAAACATCACATTAGTCTAAATTTCTTTTTAGCTTCAGAACAGTTACACAGTATTTAATTAACAAAATATTCTTTACTTTCTTGATTTGTAAAAACGTGAACATTAACCTGAATGTAGTCCATTTCATCTAACGCAAGGGTTCTTCTGCGGTATTTCTGAGGGAGATCTCTAACTACATCAAGGCTGTCAGGGGTGCCAGGCAGTCGGCTGATGGGTCCCGGTGGTTTGGGTGGAGGTGATACTGATGTTGTAGGAGGAGGTGCAGATGGGGAGATCTGTGGGAGACAGGCTGCAAGCACATTCAGTGCCTCTTGCACTGGAAATACAGCACATGGAAAATATGTTACCAACAAAGTAGTGGTGAGCCAGCTTTAGAGTTTGCTACCATGATTTAAATACTAAATATCCATCTGAATGAATGAATGATATTCATAAATATCCATCTGCCACAATCGTTAAAAAAATTATTGTTTGTTTGGAGTCTTAAATTTACTATGCTTGCTATTAAAAGCATTTTGGAGACTGCAGAGTGAAGCATCTCATGTATTACACAAATAAAAATTATACTAAACTAAACTCAATGACAAAATTTAGGCAACATATGGGCTTGTTACTGACCATTTGGCCTAGGGATGCCATTCCGATCTGGAAATTTAATTAAAGGTGCATGAGGTCGCACAACCTGCAAATGAATAAATCTAATGAGAACAGTAAAACAAAACGGTTGTGCATAAGTGACTTGTCTACAGCAGGGCTTCTGGAGGTTTTAAGAAAGTAAATGTAAGAATTTACACCTTTATTTAAGACCTTTTTAAAGGCCTTTCCTCCCAAAGTATTGTTTTCTGTCAATTTGATCAAAATAAAGTGAGTTTACAATTAAATCAAGAACAAATATCTGCTAGTGGGCTCAGGAAAAAAAAACATTCAAAGAAAAAAACTGTTTTCACACCCCACTGACAGATATTTGCTCTCGTTTTAATCATAAACTCACTTCATTATGCTCAGTTTATCAGAAAACCAGATTTTATATCTTTATTTTGCATCTCAAGTAAATGTATCCTGATTTAAGGACATTTGGATATTTCTATCAGAAACCTGCATGACTATGAATTTAAGACTTTCTGCTCTGATTTAAGACGTTTTAACACTTTAAATTGTGGAAAGCTGAAGTACAACTCGAAGTCTTAATTAACCTGCAGAAACCCTGTATCTGTGCTTCATTCAAGAGACTGAACAAACATGAAAAACGTAGGCATATTCTGAATATTTAGAGATTGCATTTTATTGTACATAATGCTTAATGTTCTGTTGAGATGACATTGTGGTTTACAGGAAAGAAATAAAGAAATATACAGAGAAGAAACGTGGTTTGCCCACAAGGGCATCTGGCAAACCAGTGAAATCAATGCATTTTGGTGAAGTAAACACACTCAAGATCAAAATTACGAAATACTAAGCAGATAAGTGATCACCGTTTCAACAATGCACCCATATGAACGAGATGTCACAGCAAAACACTAAGTGTACAAGCTGAAGCGAGTGTTTACCTGCACGACCCGACTGGCAGCTGCCATCTTGCTACTCACTTTGCTTCCCATGACGACATCCGATCACTGCTTCCGGTTCAAACACACACAGACAAAACCATAAAGAGTACATTAGCAACCTGAAGAGGGCGCGGTTGTAGTATAACGTAAAGGACAAACGCGGCAAACAAACAGAAGCAAATCGGAAACCGATTTGTTTCCGCAAATCGGTTGTTTTGAACAATTCGTTTAAAAGAACTGGTTCAACAATTATCTCGAATCCTTCAGACCGATTCTACAAACCGACTCAACTGATTCACTGAAAAGACTCGACCTAAAAAAAACGTTTTGATCGCTTCTGCTTTTAGACTTGGCAACCAGGCGAGGCCATGTAAGGACTATCATAAAGGACAATGAATGTGTACGTGTTGCATTAATTATCTAGAATTAACTACAACCGTTATGTTTACTGATACAGTGCGAGTCTAGAGCAGAGAAGCTGTCACATTACTGAATCATGTGGAATGAACTTGAAACAGGCTGTCAATTCATGCACACATACATGCAAATGTATCTAATTAATGAGCTTTTATATCACACATCAATAATACATTACTGCAGCACAACGCAAAATTAATTTATTATACAATAGCTCATCCTGCTAACATTCATCACAAGTGGTTCTGCCTTTAAAATAATGCTACATTTCAAATCTATAGAGCCACGCTTCTTAATAAGCACAATAAACATACAGTCTTACCGACAAGACGCTATGTAGTATTGTATTATAACCTTATTTTTCCATGTTGACCTCCGAATTTCCGAAACACACAATACACTATGCGTACAGTGGCCTGGCTGTGGCGGCCAATCCTTCATTTCTGCTCATGTTTAGGTTGATGCAGGTGGGCGGGGTTTCGAGGCTCACTCTGGTCACATGACTGTCATGTGACGTCAAGACTTCCTGGCGGCAGTTTCAGACGGGGTTGAAGTCGCGCTGCTCGGAATCGTGCAATAAAAAAAGGGAATATTAGTAAACAAAAGCCGCAACAGAAAGAACAAGAAGCGACGGTAAGTGAAACAAGATGTTTAAATACGCTCACTTGGCGAGTGTATTTATTTTTTTTATTTTTTTATATCCTTATCCGGTAATTATAATACGGGGTCCATACGGGGTTTGGAAAAGTATGGATTTTGATTTAAGTATTTTACAGGTCTGGAAAAGTATGGAAAAAAGAAAGCAAAGTGTGGAAAAATATTTGTGTTTCCAGACTTTTGCCCCTATTTAGTTTTTTATAATAGAAAACTAAGAATTTAATGAAAATAAATGTACTGTACAAGCAGTGAGTTTTCATGGCAGCTGTTAAGTGATTCTTTAGTGATTGTCAAATACCACTGAATTAATTCACAGTGCACTTTTCATTATGCAAAATGCAGGTTATAATCATATTAGGTTTCTTCTCATGATATTCTTAGCACCGTACATAGCCAAAAGGACCTTTGCAAAAATAAAAAATATACTGACATTTATGTGCGCACAAGAAACCATTAAACTTAGCATTTAGGACAATACACACTGAGGCTCCTATTGTGCCATCAGCCCATTTCACAGTGTGTTTTTTTTGGCCTACACAAAGTATGCGTTAAAGAGACATAAGGCCTTGAAACATGGCATACTGCCCTAACGAACACTTTTTTTTTTTTTTACAGTACCAGTCTTTTTTATAGACCCATGAACTTGGCAAATTTTATGCCATCAGCCCATTTCGTGTCATGGTTTCTCCGCCGCCACAGAGGATGTGTTCAATTAGACATTAGGCCTTTATATTAGAGGTACTACCATAAGAAAAGCCAAATTTTGAGCAAGTAGATCTCTGTTAATTCATATGCATACATTCTCTCGTTTTATTCATAGTAAGATGGCAGTGATGCACAAAGGAAATAGGTTATATAAAACTAGAAATTGTAATACGTAAGCATGCAATAAATTCCCATGCATACTGTATGTGAAGAATTTCTAGAGGGCACAAAAAGTTTCTTGTGTGCATGTGTAACGGAGGCCAGCGAGTAAGTGCTGTGCAGGTAAACCTCACTCCCCTGATCTCAAGAGACGCACTAGCGACTGACGCTAGTGGCTGCTGTCTTTAGCCTCCTTGTTAGTGCGTCTGCCTCCCATGCCGGAGACCCACTCGGAACGAGAACGAGGTGTGGCGGTGAGGACCCGGGAGAGAGGGGTTACACATGTAAAAGTCTGTTTTTTTTTTTTATTATTTTTTATTTTTATTTTAGGGGCTCTGTATGTTGTCACTTAGAGAAAATCAATGAAAAAAACCTTGAGAAAATAAAAAATATTTACAGATGGCTGTACTATATACAAAATATAAAGTTGAAAATCAGGGCCGTTGCTAGTGGGGTGAAAGGTGGTGACGACTATAGGGGTCCATGGCTGAGGGGGGCCCCCCAGCGATTTCAACCGACTGCCCAAGGCCAGCATAAAAAGACGGCCTGCGCATCATCACGAAAGCTTATCAATTACACATGTTTTAAGTCTTGCCAATTTAAACATTCAAAACAGTTTAAAGCATTCAAACACAAGACGTGGAAAAACTCAACTGAGAGTTCGGAGCACACGGAGAGCCGCGCAAACACCGAACTGAGCTCTTCTGCGCTTCCTCCCGTGCCTGAACGAACAAATACACCTCACCAGTTTAAACACACAAACACAAAACGACATGAAAAGCTTAATTCAGCACCCGCACGCTGTTTTGTGCGCACAGCGCGCACTCAAAGAGCCGCGTCTCACAACCCTTGAACACCGAGTTGAGTTTTGTCTCTTCTTGCTCTTGAAACGTCAAATACGTACAACATTGTCACAATACCTGTCTTTGCGAGCATCCTCGAAAAAATTGTCGGTTATGTCTTAAGTGAAAGTAAACAGTTGAGAAAGAAATCGAATGTGTACCATTATATTGGATGTATTGTCTCTTAAAGTGACCGCACCTAATTTACTAGCTGCTGTCAGTGTCCATAATGTTAATACAAGAAATTAAATGGGAGAAAATCACTCACTGCTCTTTACTGAATTACCTTGTAGTTTTAACAAGAATTAATCTATATTTAATTTATACAGTGAAGACTATGCAATGCTATTTACATTTGATTATTCAGTTTCTGTACCTGGTCATCTACAAACTTGAAAAATCTTAAACATTGTTTAATTTGTATATTTGTTTATTTGTGCTATTTACACAATTTCAAACAGGGCCCACCGGTACAACCTGCACAGGGGCCCCGCAAACCCCAGCTATGGCCCTGCTGAAAATAATGCTCTATGAACCATTTATGTTAAATATGGTCCGAAAATCTACTGAGAGGTTTGGAAATTTGAGTCTGGAAAAGTATGGAATTTTGAAATGGAAAATGTGTAGGAAGTTAGGAACCCTATTATAAACAACTGGAAAGTCACTGGAATTCATTGGTTATGAGGTGCGAGAACATTGGACCCAATCAAAGCTCATTTGGCACCTATTTTAGAAACTTTAACTCTGTTATATCAATTATGTTGTATAAATTATCTATTTTGTTTCATAAATGTAAAATAAATCTATATACGTTTTATATCTGGGGTCTCTGAAACCTTGAAATTTGAATGGGATTAATGGTGTTTTTATTTCTGCACAGATATACAATGATGAGTCTCAGTCATCATGATGAACCCTCTTCAGATGTTGATCCAGTTGAAATGAACAACAGTCTGCATGATACAACATCAGCTTCTGATGGGGTGACACCCACACGTTTATTAAAGTGATTTCCCATTATTTCATTATTTTGTTTGAATGATTTGTTATCTTCTTGCACCATTGGGCAGAGGACTAATTAACAGTATATAACTACTATATACTGTTATATACTATGTATTGTATTCTATATATATACAATGATAGATAAATAGAACTATACTCAGTCTGTTTCTTGTATGTCTTGTTTTTTCTCTCCTCAAGAATGAAAGAAATAATGGAAAATCAGTGCTTTGAAATGAATGTTAAAGTCAGCATTGGTAAGCTCAAATTTTTATGTGAATAAATACGTGACGTGACGTGACATGTGGCCAAGTATGGTGACCCATACTTTGAATTAGTGCTCTGCATTTAACCCATCCAAAGTGCACACACACAGCAGTGAACACACACACAAACACCGTGAACACGGGGGTTCGGTGCCTTGCTCAAGGGCACTTCAGTCGTGGTATTGAAGGTGGAGAGCGCTGTACATTCACTCCCCCCACCTACAATCCCTGCCGGTACGAGACTCAATCCCACAACCTTTGGGTTACGAGTCCGACTCTCTAACCATTAGGCCACGACTTCCCCTAAAGAACACTTATGCAAATATTAACCACTAATAATTAACCTAATGCTAATTGCAGTGTTTGTTTCTAAGGAAAACATAAAGAGTCATGTGAAGCTGATGCAGACCTGTAAGTGTTTTTGAATTTATGAATGTATCTGTTTATATACTATATGTTCTAAAATAACCTGACATTTATATTATTAACAATCTGTAGGTCCAAGTATGAAAGTGAAATAGAGCAGGCAAGACTCTCATATTTCAACAAAACACTGGTATTGAACAGGTAAAGATGCTGTGGTATCAAGGATTTTTTTTGTTTTTTTGCAATCCAGTGTCCATGTGTCCAAAATTATTCTTTGTTTTTGTGTAGAATGCAGATTTGGAATGCCATCATTGAAAAGATGATTCAGAATGATGCAGATGCTGAGTGAGTGAATCCTAATTGAAATAAATCTTATCTAGGTATTCTGATATTCAGTTGTCCCCAACTTTCATCATACAGGGCATTAAAAGAACTGACCAATCAGAACACTGAGCTATGTGAAAAGACCTTGAAAGTTTTAAAGGTGGGACATTCCCTGCTGTTTTAGAAAAAACATTGTCATTTTTATGAATAATTCAATTTCTAAACACTTTTTTTGGCTATAGAATACTTCATTGCTGATCTTTTTTCCAGGAAACACGAGAGCTTCAGGACCAGATCACAGATGTCCAAACGGAAAGACTTGGTACTTGCTGTTTTAATTACACTTGCTGACTTACATCCAGGCCAAGATGGAATCATGCAGACTTTTTAAAAGCATTTTCTGCTGTGTTTTTATTTTTCATTTGAAAGCTTGTTTGACAGGATGTAACAATTCTGATGGGTAAAATGTTCATTTAAAACTGAAAAAAGAAAGCTGCAATCACATTTTCAGTATGCTGTTTAGTAGAAAATTATCTCATTCGTGTTTTCCTAGACCTAAAAGGACAAATTAAGAAGAAAATGCAGGAGATAAATGAGTTGAAACAGGTGAAGGAAAACCAAGGAGAAGTTCAACAGAGAGCCAAGGAAAGAGCTGAAGCGGTCCTACAGAAATACCAGAAGGTCACCACCATTTTACAAAATGTGCTGCGGGTATGTAGCTTCTCAATGCTTGCTTGTGTACTTATCATTCTAATTCAATCTATCTTGCTGTTTATTTTTTTTTGGAAACACTGCATTTTGAACTGCTGTCATAAAAATCTTACTTTCAGGGAATCATACTGGCCAGTAAAGTCAACTGGAGGGATGATCCTAAATTAAGGGACATTGCAATGGGACTAGAGAACATTCCCAACTAAAGACCTGTATGAACATAGTTCTCCAATGTATGTAATTTACCTGTAAATGTGCTCACTGTTACCATGTTCAGAGTAATGCATATTTAAGCTTTTTATAACGGCTCAGTTGAGAATGTTTTAAAAGCACTCTGAATATAAGATAAATGATATTAGATTAAATAAATTGCGTTTACCAATGAATTTACTTTTTAAAATAAAAAAATTCTGACTGATCCTTCAATAAAGGTTGATATACAACCACATTCACCACCAGCTGTACTTCTGTAATGCCATGCACTTAGGTGAAACAGGATATTCAACAAGTAAAAAGGCCATTCCACACAGAATCAAGCCAGACCTGAATGCTTAAGGGCTAGTTGGCTTTTCGATTAACATTATCTAATAACATTACCTTTTACAAAGTATTTTATTTTCCAGCCACTTTAAGTGAAAAGTTTTAATACAGACATAAAAAAAAATACAGACATGATTTAATAAAGTTCAAGCAGTAGAAAGGATAAATTGTATCATATTTTCACCACCTGTCCTGCAATACATGGGCTCACTCTCTTCCCCTCCACCGGCACAGGGTTTGGCTGAATGAGTAACCTTCCGTAAGTCCCGCCCACCTGTCCTTTAGTGAGACGGCCAGGATTGACACACACACAGCCAATCACATCCTGAGAAATAATGGAAAATTAATTTTCCAGTCAGAATTGAAATAACCTTTTATTTGACATGGTATATAAATAAACATATCTGAAAATGTGAGTGATTTACCTTGATGAAATACCGAAGTTCAGAAGGAACAATAAGAATATCAGGTGTGAGGTTCATTTGGCTGAATTGTTGAAACTTGTCATAATCCATGTTAACTTCCTCCGCAGGAGGATAGAGAGGATAATAGCTAAAAGAACAATGAAATGAAATCTCAGGAGCAGCAGAGAAGAGCACAGACAAACAACATTTTACTACTAATTAAACCTGAGGTAATTTCATTTGAAAGATGAGAAATTAATGCGTTCTACAAACCTCCTCTGGGTCAACATGTGTTTCATGATCCGTGTGAAACGTTCTGTGCCCGTGCCACTACAAAAACCATAATTATACCATAAATCAGTGCTTGTGCTCACTCATTGCTCTGAAGAAGTTATTCTTTTTAAATCCACTTAATGTTAATGAAATAATGTAAGTTCACATTTTAGTTGTAGGTTGTTTTCATGCTAGAATTACTAGTTGGTTCAGTATTATTACCAGCTGATCTCTTCTGCTCCCATATGAAACAAAATGTCTGTAGAGGTCAGGCCAAATGTCACATTACTGATGAGGAGCGTGCAGGGGTCAGAAGCTAAGGTCACTCGCTAGGGGTGGAAAATGTATATTGGACAACAAGAGTAGAAATAGAAACGGTTTAATTATTGAGGTAAAGCATTAAGACTTATTAAATAAAGCCATGTCTTTCTAATTAAGTTTGCCCCGAATCACATAAATGATAAAATATTAATCACCAGCATTTAAAAATAAAGAGGACGGCCAGTTACATTCAAAGCATGTAGCTAATCATCTCACCGCTGAATCATCTTTGCTGAGGCTGCTCAGGTTGAAGGGTGGCTGAGGATAAATGTAATGATGATGGACATCCCTCTGAGACGGCACAAACACCAACCTGCATCCCGACCTATAATAAAAGAATGCGTGCAATGAAAACACACAGTTGTACATTGTGAGCACTTTCTATAAAGATGTGAAGAAAAAAAAAAATACAAACCCTTTGGTTCCTTCCACTATGCTATCCACACATCTCTTGAAGATGGTTTCAAATGTTTCCGTTACCTGGTTTTTCTGTTAAAAACACATCAAGTGGTTAAATTTGTGGCCATTATGAAAAATGTTAATATAGGAATTTCAAATACATACGAAATCTGGATCACCTCAATCTGCTCATGTTTGGAATCAACAAAAGGCCCAAGCTGTAAGAGAAATAGTTAATTACTAGTCAAGATTCCACAGATTTAAATACATTTAATTAAAATGTCCATAAAAGCAGTCACACTGTTACATGAATTAGGTTGTCACAATTGTAGATTGTTGGACTAAAACACAACAGAAATGTGTCTAAAGCTGTACCCACCAGAATGCACACATCAGGCCGATCTTTATTGATGATAGTAATGAGGTCAATCAGAGGGTCATAGGTCAGACTTTCAGAGGGGGTGTACGGTCCACAAGCCATCACAACCATCACAGGCTCAGACACTGAAAAAGTGTGTTATGAAGGGTATACTGTGAGTATTGATCTCAACAGTGATGTTCTTGATATATATTTTTACTAATCTTACCTTCATCCATTTCTTGTTTCACTTCAGGACAGTGAAAAGGCAGGGGAATACCCTGGTGGAGAAACAAATCACAGAATAAATATCATAACTCATTATTCAACAAATTCTAACCTATTCCAAACAGATTTAAACTAAAAAGAGTCATATGCGAGAGATACCTCATATAATTTGGTAGCAACAAACGTCTCCCCAGAGGGATTCATACCTTCCATGACAACAACCTACAAAAGAGAGTAAGAGAACATTGCTAATATAGATAATAATTTATGCCAAACACATTGCATGATTAGAGATGGGGGAAAAATACTTTTTCCAATACATGCTCTTTCTCAAATGAAAAATAATAAATTTTAGGTTCATTATTAATAATTCTGGTTCATGCAATTATATGCAATATAATATCACTTAGTAATAAGATGAAGATGAAAACAAATATATAAGAAAAAAAATGCATCAAATTGTAGGCATGTATCTCACCTGTCCAGGAAAAAGTGAGAACTCTTTGAGCTCAGACAGATCCACAGGCACCTGTCTGCCCCCCTGTTCCTGTCCGGCCTCCAGCAGCACAGATTGGGCATTGAGCTTCCCGTTACTGTCACAACACACTTGGCCCAGCACTGTGATGCTATTCTGCAAGAGAGAAAGAAAATGAGATCACAGTTAGTTAAAATGGATACACACACACTGCAGAATTAACTTTTGCAGATAAATATTTTCCTTTTTATCACTTTGAGAATAGAATTCTTTAGCCTCTTTTCCTTATTTAGTCATGATGATGTCTGTGCTTGTACCTGAACAGGTAATGAAACTGCAGAGAATTCCTCTATGTTAAAATGACTCCGGAGTTCTTCTCCAAGTTCTTCAATCTTTTCAGTCAGAACTATAGATGAGATAGAGAACATCTATAAATATCTAAAAAAGACAATCTGTATGTTTCATGCAACACACACACAAATCTACATCCTGCCATGCAGGTTAGAACGGTTTCAGTAATCGTGGAAGAATCCACATCCAACATAATGCACATTTAAAAAAGAACAATGCTTTGTCAATGAGAACATGGCCTCACCGTCCCGCACGTCTCTCAGTCTCTGGAACATGTATTTGTAGCTGCTGATGAGTGAATTCTCTCCTCCTTCCAGCATCTCGACCCTCACAGAGCTCTGTCCTTTACCCGTCCAGCGAGGACCCTGCACCGTCCCAAACGACGAAACCACCTCTCCTCGCCCACCACGCATGCCGTATTTTTGAGAAGGAGTTGCACTACACAAACACATAACACAACTTTATATTTATAGAATACATTTTTTATATCATCTGGAAGTTAAAAGACATCAGATTCCGGTTACCATGCTAATTTCCACAGTGTCTTTAAGGTAATTATTGGTCGATCAAGTTATGGTTGTGTTGGTGATTTTGTAAATAGTTCTGTTGCCTCATAAAGGTCTCACATATTCAAATCTGAATAAATGTTTGGTGATTTCATTACCTTGGCGAAAAGCTGGCAGGTGACAGCAACAGACTGGGACTGGGGAGTCGGGCCACACCTCTCTTGGACTGAGGATGTTCTGGGGTGGTCAGCGCTCGCTTCTGAGAGCCCTGCAGTCACAAAGAGATAGGAATACATTTACATTTGTGCTTTTTGCCAATCCGGTTTCAAAGAAAGCAAATGTCAATAAACTGGAAATTACAGCAGTTGAGCAGACCAAATAAACAATTTGGGTTTACTTTTAAGAGCTGAGCTATACAAGATTTTCTCATTTGGAATCAGTAATGCATTTTTATCTGTCCATCTATATTTCCATCAAGTGTCCCCTATTAATCTGTCTCCAATTTTTCTTACTTTGGCAGGTGTTGAATAGGAATCCAGCATGCTCTCCTCTTCCTCTTCTGCGCGGATTCTTTGAGACTCTGTTAAAGAATCTATTTTGATAATTTATAGTGAAAAAAAATGATTACATCAAATTAAACCCAGTGATGGTTTGAGTGATAAGGATACAGTTCCTGAATAGAATTGATGTCTCTTGTCTTGTTAAACTGGCTTCCCTTTGATGAGCCTTTAGGCTTTTTCTTCTTGTTCAGTATCTGTAAGGAGCACATAAGCAGTATACAAATCAAGAAGGGAAACATAGGGGATCTTATTTATTAAGGCATCTCAGGAGATCTCAGAATAACTATGTTGCAGTTATCATGTTTTGCACACTTGTACTAACTTCATGTTCAAACTGGTCCAGGTTATCAAGAGTGAGCGGCAGCTGGTCTTTACTGGAGCTGAAAGCAAACCACTCAAATACGATCTCATCCCCCTTCAGCCTGCGACACAAACACTGCTCCAACACTACAAGAGACAATTATTACAGTATATCACCATCATAAGAGTGTAATGTGTGTGTATATATATATATATATATATATATAT
>NW_015536549.1:2459399-2467282 GCF_001515605.1 Sinocyclocheilus anshuiensis
ATGAAATAAATTATATTAACAAAAATTAAAACAACAAATAAGAAACTTGACATTTACTTTTATCCACAGTGTCATTGTTGAAGGCTATGTTGAAAGTGTCCAGTTCAGATTTGATGTCCTCTGCAGTGACTGATGCCATTTTTGTTGTGTCCTCTGATGTTCAAAAATTCAGAATCTGTAACATTAGAACAGAATAAAGAAGATGCATACATGTTCCGAATAACAGATTTCATCATTCGCAATGTTAGAGTCCCGCTGAATAAAACACTGAACTGGCGCTAAACACAACAACTTAAGAACCTATTTTGCTTTCTAAATAGTTTTATTCAGCGGAATATAAAGCTCAAAATAAAAAAAGTTATCGTCAACACACACTATATTATCATTTGAAAGCTTACCTTCTATATTAATATAAAAACTCAGTTGTCATATTCATCAACAGTCTTTGCATCACGTTCAGATTGCCGCGAAAATGTCCCCGCAACAACAGCTCTAAAAAGGTCACTTCCGGTTCCTCCACGCGTCCTCCACGACGCCAGAGGGAGCTTGAGGCGGTCAACTGAATTTCCATTCCGAATCCGATCAGCTGAAAGGAACCAAAGTTGCTGCACGTGTTTATGATAGCGTGAACGTATTCACACATTTGTACTGTATATTGCAGTTTAGAATCTCAAACATTGTTTATCAAAATGCCGAAGGTTAAAGCTGAGAAAAAATCTCGACAACACCAGGAGGTGAAGAGTCAAGGTAACTTAGCTTACGTCCGTGTTTTGTACTGCATGCTACATGACTAAGAAAATGATGCCTGTTTTTCAGACCATAAATAATGTTGGCATTGTGACATTATTTTCATCCAAAGTGACATCACTGTAACGCATCATATAGCTACGTTTTACATTTGATGCTCTCTCTCTCCCTCTCTCTCTCTCTCCCTCCCTCTCTCTCTCTCTCTCTCTCTCTCTCTCTCAAGCTTAAAAGTTTATTTGCTTAATTGTCATGCCAATAATATCACAAGGTTGGAAATTTGGCTTATTTTTCTTTGTGGGCTATAATTGGACATGCATGTTTAAAGTTTGTTAGAATCCACCGCTCATATACAATAAAGCATTAATTTTTCAATGTTTAAAAAATCAATGTTTCTTGATCTGTTTTAGGAATTATGTTCAATACTGGTATTGGTCAGCATATTTTAAAAAATCCTTTGGTTGTCAACGGCATCATAGAGAAGGTCAGTAATGTGACTTTTTCTTTCAAAATGTTCATTTTTATATTTCTGGCAATTCATCTTTCTTCTAAAGAAAGTAACATCTCTCTGAATGTGTCACCACATTGTAACAGCACGAAATAATTCGTTGTGTTGATTTAATGCAAAAGTGTCTTTGCAGGCAGCATTACGACCAACAGATGTGGTTCTGGAAGTTGGTCCTGGAACGGGTAACATGACTGTCAAACTTCTGGAGAAAGCCAAGAAAGTAAATATGTTTCATTAAATGTTTATTGCTGGATTTTAACTAGTGATTCATTTATTTATTTTTATTATTATTTTCCCCCAAATCATAATTACTTCATTTACAATAATTCAAAGGTAGTTGCATGTGAGTTGGACACCAGGCTTGTCGCTGAGCTTCAAAAAAGAGTTCAGTGCACGTAAGTGTTTTTCGTACACATTCACTGCCACTGTTGTCAACACTTCAGCACCTGTTTGATTGAAAAAAATCTGTTTTCAATGCAGTCCAATGCAAAACAAGCTACAGATCCTCATAGGGGACGTTCTCAAGACAGAGCTCCCCTTTTTTGATGTCTGCGTGGCTAACTTGCCTTATCAGGTATTGGTTTAGAGATTTGTTTCTGCTGTAGATCTGTCTTTAGAGTTGCTGGTAACACTTTACAATAAGGTCCTATTAGTTAATGTTAGTTAATACGTTAATGTTCAGCAACACATTTGTTCCAGTATTTGTTAATTTTTTAAACGTTACTGAAAAAAACAGCTGTTAATTTTTAGTTCCTATTAGCTCAGGTCCAATAGATAATATTAACAGATCTGATTTTAATAATGTGCCGTATTTGTAAATGTTGAAATTAGGGCTGTGCAATATATCGAAATATCACAAATGTACATATCGCAATATGCATATCGCTACAGCTTGCAATATTTGGGGCCATGAACAAAAGACAAAGAGAAAATCACTCACTGCTCTTACCTAAATAACTTTTGTAGCTTAAATAAGAATCAGTGCATATTGAATTCAAAGAGTAAATACTAAGCAGTTTTTATTTTTCCTTTTTATTATGCAGTTCCTAAACTCATGTTAAAATGATTACACTAATGTTAAAATTACATTTTTATGTAATGCTCGAGTAAAACACATACCGTTCACTTTCAGAAGTTGTTGTAGGGGTGCTTTCTTATTAGAATCAGAATCAGAATGAGCTTTATTCACCACTTAAGTGTGCGCAAACACAAGGAATTTGTTGTGGTTTTACAGGAACTCTTGGTACATACATACAAATAACCATATATATATGACACAAGATAGTTATAGAAGTTCACGGAACTAACTCCGCAACAGCTGAGTAAAACTGTTTCATCTGAGCATGTGGCACTTTAAGCATTATCGTATCGCATATCGAATATCGCATTATTGAATGAGTTATCGCATATCGCATTTTTCTTCAATATCGCCCAGCCCTAGTTGAAATTAACAATAACTGAGATGAATTAATGCTTTAGAAGTATCTGTCATGTTAATGTAGTTAACAAATGAAACCTTATTGTAAAGTGAGATTTTATTTGATTTTTTTCTAGATATCATCACCTTTCGTGTTCAAGCTGTTACTTCACAGACCGTTTTTTAGGTAAGAAATTGGAGAAACCGTTTTTTTCAGGCTGGTTCAGTAAATGTGAGCGTAGAATAGAGTAAACAAACTACTCTAAAAGATGATTCACTCTTTAAACTGAAAAATGGGACTTACATTCCTACCTACTTCTATTATATTGATCATTATGATTTCTTCCATTCACATTTGTACAAGTGGCTCATTTGCTCCCAATTATACCATCTACGACTTTACAAAACCAGTTAAAACCCACTGCATTGCAATGGAAAATAATAATGAAAAGTAACATCTGTTGCAGAGATGAGAAGTTATCACCATGTCAGTAATAGTGGTTTGAGTTGAGTTTTGTATTTATTCTGTCTGTAGGTGTGCTGTGCTGATGTTTCAGAGGGAATTTGCCATGCGGTTGGTGGCTAAACCAGGAGACAAGCTATACTGCAGACTGTCCATCAACACACAGCTCTTAGCCCGCGTGGACCACCTCATGAAGGTCAATGCCTGTTCAGATTCATTTAATGTATTCTCATTATTATTCATATGTGAAATCATATACTAAAATGCTATGATCATGAAGGTGGGAAAGAACAATTTCAGACCACCTCCAAAAGTAGAGTCCAGCGTGGTGAGGATAGAGCCCAAAAATCCTCCACCGCCAATCAACTTCCAGGTAAGTGTCCTTAATTTAAGTGTGTATGACTGACTGAGCAGTTATTGGAAATAATATAATCTTGTTTTTCCACATTTATAGGAATGGGATGGTCTTGTCAGAATTGCATTTGTCCGAAAGAACAAAACACTCAGTGCTGCCTTCAAGTAAGACATCCCTAAATGGTGTTTTTGTTGAGCGATCAATAGTAATAAATTCAAGCAGCTGGCCAGTCGTGATATTGAATTGACGTTTTTTTTTTCTTCAATGAAGGTCTGCTGCAGTCGAACAGTTATTGGAGAAGAACTACAGAATCCATTGCTCAGTGCACAACATAGTGAGTCTGCTTCACTTTGACGCTTCAAATATACTTGACCTGAGACACCATTATATTCATGGCTTTTGTGGGTCTTAAAAAGTCTTAATTCTCCCTTCCCAAAAAATAATGGCTTTAAAAAAGGTCTTAAATCAGGTCAGAAAGTCCTAAATTCATAGTCATGGCATTAGATGTTGCATACATTGCATTAATATCTTCGTTAGTATTTTGTCTTGTTTTACAGTACAAATATCTAAATAGCCTTAAATCAAGGTACATTTAATTAAGATGCAAAACGAAGATCCTTGAAGTCTGTTTTCTGAGAAATTTACAAAATTAAGTGAGTTAATGAGTAAAACACAAACAAACGTCTGTCATTTTTTTCCCTTTGAATTAAGTTGATTTTTCTGAGCCCATTGGCAGTTTCTCAGAAAGCAAGACTTGTTGTCTCGTATGTCATTCTGCTTCTCAAGTAAATGCCTTGATTTATCTTAAATCTTGATTTAAGATTTAGATATTTGCACTGGAAAACAAGACAAAAATACTGAGGATGAACATCAGTTTTTGCAGTGTGCTATGAAGGTACAGTAAAAGTTATTTACATATTCTAATTAAGGTGTTTTTTTGTAAGAAATATTTCTATTTAGAAAATCGTTTTGACATATTGTGTTTCATTGATTTTATTCCTTAAATTTTCTTTAAGTGGTCTTAAAAAGGGCGTTGGAAAAAGTCATAAATTTACTTTCATAAATCCTGCAGAATCCCTTCTCTTAAAATACATTTCCAAATTGTATTGCAGGAAGTGCAACAAGATTTCAACATCACTCAAAAAATTGAAAGCATCCTTCAAGAGTCGAAGTTTAGCGACAAGAGGGCACGTTCCATGGATATAGATGATTTTATGGTGTAAGTATGACACTTCACTTCATAAAAAATACTTTTTAATGCTTGTTCTTTGGGGGGTGTTTCGTTAAACATCTTTTCTGCATCCATATTTTACGGTAGGCTTCTTCATGCGTTCAACTCCGCTGGGATACACTTCTCCTAAGACTTAAGAAACAGGAAACAGCTACTAGGCTGACAGGAAGTGATGTCACAATCTTCTCATATTCTGGTTGATGCTATGTGAAGAAATGAATGATATTTCTTTTCAATGGACATGCAGTGGGACCCCTAATCACTCAGGCTGGAAATGTTTTGTGCCTTTCTTGAACATCATTCAGATGTAAAACTGGTGACTATTAAGAGGATTTGAAGAGGACATCTTGGGTTTTTATTACTTATCTTTTTGTACTTGCTCTGCAGTTGTGAGTACACCAGTTTACTCTTCATATAACTGAGGTTGTCATAAAGAATATTAATCTTCATCCCCATCAATCTCCGCACTTAATACACAACATACTGTCTTACCCACTGTGTACTGCTAAATACTGATCTGTCAAAGTGAGAAATGATAAACTGCTAACACTTTACAATAAGGTTCAGTTGGTTAACCTTAATGTGTTTATCAGCTGGCGTGAGCTAATTGATGGCATTTTTACAGCATTTTGTATCTTAATAATGTTAATTTATAAATATTGAAATTCATTTAATTTAGTTTATAGTGAAATAACTAAAGTTATACAGTCTGGAATGTTAAACTTGTATTATATATAAAAATGAACTTCAGTTAATAAATGCTGTAAAAGTATTATTCTGTGTTTGTCCATGCTAGTTATTGCTTTAATGTTAAGTTGGAACTTATTGTCTAGTGTTACCTAGAAATCTTTATTAACGTAATATGTAAACTTTGATGTGCAAATATAATGACTAATTATGTAATAGGTGATTGACCTATTCTCAGATTCATTTAAGGCATGTTTCTTAGAAAAGTTTAGCTGTACAAGATCAATAAAACCATTGAAAAATGTTTTGTTAACTTCAGTATTAAGAAATTTTAAATCAAGAACAGAGTCTGTATACATCTGCATATAGAGCTTTGGACTTAAATTGTGATGTCAGTGAAGCTGAGTTTCAGATCCTCCTCTCGTTTTGATGCAGAAGGAAAGTTAAAGATGGAAGTCTGAACTTCAGAAAAGTTGCTTTGATGCAACAAATGCTTTTTTTTTTAAATATTTTTTTTAGCTGCATGATAAGCAGCACTTGAGTAAAATCTTGATTCAAACCTTTTGATTACATCATGTTAGGCTTACCCATACTCTTTAGGGAGGTGAATGCTTTACCTTACACTGCCATGTTGAATAAAAATACAAATAAATAGCTTCAGTGAGGCTCTTTGGTGCACCAAACACATGAGGACCATCCACCAGATACTGACCAACATCCTGAGTGTACTCTGCTAACAAAAAAAACAACAACCTTAAATCAGCCTAAGATTTGGTCTTAGCTGGTCTTGCTGGCTGGTCTGTTGGACAGTTTTAGGATTTTGGGCACATTTTAGCTGGTCCGACCCATTTAATCCAGTCTTTTTTTTCTTTCAGCAAAGTACATTCTCTGTACTTTCATAAAAATGCTAAATAATTGTGGATATTCACATGACACAAGATTAAATGAGTGGACACTCGTTTTGGTGGTGGTTGTTAGAATAAATGATAGGATTATTACTCTGGCAGTTTCATGTGTTGACTTTCCGAAATGTTTGTTGTCGTCACATTATTTGACCACTAGATGGTTCTCAAGTACCGTTACGGATATTTTATGTACAGCATAATGTACATGAAAGCTAATGGCGACTGACTGCCTTTTTGTCTTAAAGTGCATGACTAGAGGAAGCAAAAAAATGTGAATGAGAGTCATGTTTTAAAAATTAATAAACTGGAAATAGATTTGTCAACATAGGGTATAGTTAGGATTGAGACTGTTGCTGATGAACTTGAAATGAAGTAGGTAAATTCTGCATGTTTTCCTTCTCACCAACCTGGCTCATTTCACTCATGCCAACACCAAAATGTCACTGCTTGTCACCGAGCTGAAGTTGCTTATCGTAGTATTGACAGATCCAGCGCTATTGATTGATAGCAGGCAGGGACTCGTGAAGTGTCTTGCTCTCTGGAGAACAGGAAGGAATTGATTCAAGAGCTGGATAGTGTTGGGTCGTTCTTGAACGATTCGTTCGTTTTGAACGAATCTTTAATGTGACTCGGGAAGAACGAGGCGTATCGGGGAGTGATTCGTTCAGTCGCGCATGCGCAACATCCTATAGGTTCTGTACTGGAATTAGTCAAGTAGTTCACCTGTTTCGAGTCTGTAGTGTGATCAACGTTTGCGTAAGTAGTAGACATATTAGGGAAGTAACACGTAACATTTTAATTATATTTTGTTAAAATGAACGAAATGAACGAAATGACTCGAAAAAAGATTCGTTCATTTTGCTGAACGAGACTCAAAGGTCCGAGTCGGTAAAATGATCCGAACTTCCCATCACTAGAGCTGGAGCGCCACAGGTGTACAGCCTCACATGAGTGACAGTGGCCTCTGCTGTCAGTCAGTGCAAGAGTTTGTGTTGACTGCCTGATAGAGCTCATGGCAGAGCAGAGCAGAGATGGATAGATAGATAGAAAGAACTGTACTTTATCAATCTTGATTTACCTTCCAAAATTTTAGGATCAGTAGGTTTCTTTTTCTCTTATGCTATCCAGACTTCATTTATTTGATCAAAAATATAGTAAAGACAGTGATGTTGTGAAATATTATTACAATTTAAAATAACCATTTTAAATTTATTTTTAATACATTTTAAAATGTAATTTATTCCTGTGGTGCAAAGCTGATTTTTCAGCATCATTACTCCAGTCTTCAGTGTCACATGATCCTTCTGAAATCATTCTAATTTGCTGCTCAACAAACATTTCTTTTATCAATGTTGAAAACAGTTTTGCTGATTAATATATATATATATACAGTGGGTACGGAAAGTATTCAGACCCCCTTAAATTTTTCACTCTTTGTTATATTGCAGCCATTTGCTAAAATCATTTAAGTTAATTTTTTTTCCTCATTAATGTACACACAGCACCCCATATTGACAGAAAAACACAGAATCGTTGACATTTTTGCAGATTTATTAAAAAAGAAAAACTGAAA
>NW_015536549.1:2467300-2471243 GCF_001515605.1 Sinocyclocheilus anshuiensis
CTGAATACTTAGGACCATGTGATATTTCAGTTTTTCTTTTTTAATAAATCTGCAAAAATGTCAACAATTCTGTGTTTTTCTGTCAATATGGGGTGCTGTGTGTACATTAATGAGGAAAAAAAATTAACTTAAATGATTTTAGCAAATGGCTGCAATATAACAAAGAGTGAAAAATTTAAGGGGGTCTGAATACTTTCCGTACCCACTGTATATATTAGATATTAGAGATTTTGCGGAAACCATTACCATTTTTTGTCAGGATTATTTGATGAATAGAAAGTTCAAAAGAACAGTTTATTTTAAAGTCAACAAAAGAAAAAAAAATCTTACTCACCCTAAACTTCTGAACCGTAGTGTGTATGATGTAGGTGATCCATCCTTCATGTTTATTTTTAAATCAATGGTGCATTGACGGAGATGCAAATTTGTAGTTTTATGAAGGTTGAGAAACTCCCCACATTGACTCTGAACACTTTTCACAAATCACACATTTTAAAGCGATGCATAATACATGAAATTATGAGTGCACGCAGTCATGTTTGACATTTCTGGAGCTAAATGTCACCTGAACAGGTGTGTCTCCTGTTGCAGGACGTCCTGCAGTGCAACTGAGATTTTTTTGCATCGCACCTGCTCATTTAAACAGAATCCTCTCTAACTGTTTTAAATCACATCACTTTTTCTTGTGGCAGATGTCACTGAATTGTCTGAGAAATCTTTGTGGCCTTACAGCAAAATGCTTTCAGCAGTATTACAAACTTTCCGGCTGAGTCACAAATGCTCAATTATCTGTGCGCAGACTCTCTGTTTTCCGCTTGGCTCCTGAAGTGATGATGAAAATAGTTAATTGGGCTTTAGGTGTGAATCCCTCTCATGCTATCCAGATACTGTCCTAGTTTTCCTGTATACGCAGGTTCTTGCCAGTCGCTGAGCCTCAGGCCTGCTGATAGGATCGAGATTAGAAATTCAAATGTCTTTCTTTGATGTAAAGCAAGAGAGCTTTTGAGTCTGGCACCCGGAGGACATGCCAACCCAGTCTACACATTGATCCTGCGAAACGTGTTTGACTTTGAAATTTATTTATTTATTTATCTATCTTTCTACTGTATCTGTTTCTTTTTTCCTATTAAATTGTTCACTTGGGGCAAAAGCTTAGATTCTCTTGATCACTGTCTGTGATACAGAATAAAGGAGAACTCTGAGCAACTGGAGGCCATGGGAAATATTTGTTCTGTGGGTCAAGCATCAGTTGCTGCAGATCTTAATTTGATGTTTCAGTGTCACTATTGCTTTCCATTGTAGTTGTAGAAATTCTTCTTGCCTTCACTGACCTCCATGTTGCGTAGTGTGGCCCTTTCCGATTGGCTGATTGCAGCAGACCGTGGTGGTGTCCCATATTTAGCTCCTGTCAGGGTCAATGGTGTGGGACGGTCTTAGCGACCCCAGACACTGATGCCATGATAAGCTGTATATATAAGGGACTCTATCACTGAGAAAGTCATGATCAGGATCTCATCACAGTATTGAATTTGTTAGCTGGCTGGAAGGGATGATTCATTCTATCACATTGGGATCCATTATGGATTTTGCATCTTAGATGTGTCAAAATGTGCTTTTGTAAATTTGTGGTACTGTTATTCATTCATTTAGCCAGCATTGAAGGTAGTGCGAGTCCAAAAGCACTTCTTTTTTTTTTTAAATGTTGACTTTTTAATTATTATTAGGGTAGAGAGGACAGGAATTGATGTGGAGAAGATTTTTTTTATTCTTTTAAAATGTGCAGATGTACTTAAAGCCTTATAATTGTCTAAAGAAATTATTTTATTTTATTGTTATTTATGCTGTTCCAAACCTGTGTGATATCCTTTTTTTCTGCTGAACACAAAAGAAGATAGTTTGAAGAATGTTGGGGGTCCAATAACTCTGACTTTATTTATTGACTCATTGTATAGACAAAAAAAAAAAAAACACCAATACCTTCTTTTGTGTTTTACAGACGAGAGCCATACAGGTTTAGAATGAAATTAGGGTGAGTAAATGATGACACAATTTCCATTTTGGGGTGTACTGTTGCTTTAAGATTTTCAGTGAATTTTGCAAAGAATTTTCTTGTTTAAACCTGAAATCTTATTTAACCTTTTAACCATTTTTTAAATTTATTTATTTTTTGCTTTTCAAGTAAATTTATGTTTTTGGTTTTATGGATGCTTATAGGTATGTTTACTGGAAAACATAAAAAATGATGATTAAGAAACATTTTGCTGCCACAAACACATGATAAATCATTGTACACAAGTATTTTTGTACATTTTTCCAGTTAAAATATCTCCAAGCAAGATTTTCAGAAAATATATCTTTAATACAATAGTATTTTATTTTACTAAACTGTTTTTTTCACTTATTTTAAGTATACGGTATTAAGTTAATTTCTCATAATCAAGATATAAAAACAAGTCTCAGTGTCATATGCAGCATCACTTCTCAAGTAAATGTATCTTGAGAAAGATTTAAGTATTAAGTATTTTTCACAATTTTTATTCAAACACAGAAGGCACACAAGCCTAATTAAAATCTCATCAAGAAGTCTTTTTTGCAGTATATTGAAATACTGAGGTAATTTCTTCTCTTTCTAAATATTAAATGCTGTTAACATTACTCCCTCGTTAATTTAATGTGATCTCACACTAGACCTTTGAATTAGTGATACCCCAGTCACAAGTTCATTTCTTAAGAGCATTCACACTGATGATTAAGCCTGTGACTGTCTGTCTTCTCTTCATATATTTCCCCTCCCATTCTCTCTCTCAGACTAAGGGATGCTTGAAATGTGTTGAGTTATTCCCTGCGTGCTTTGTTGGACGTGGCACAGGAGTGCGGCTGGGCTCTGACCTGGGCTCCCCTGTCGGATATTGATGTCTGCAGATGTTCACATACAGAAAGGGCAGCCTCATCCCCTCCTGCTCCTGATAAATCATATAAAGGGAGGGATTCACTCTGCATTATTGATGGTCCGCAGGGAGGGTTGAGAGAGGGCTTACTAGAGAAAGAGAGAGAGAGAAAAAACATGTTGTCCAGCCTTTTCAGCTGCCCAAGGTTAGCCAGACACCAGTTAAGAGATCCTGACAGGTGTGTGTGTGTGTGTGTGTGTGTTAGTGAGAGAAAGATTTTCCCCATGGGAGACGGATGATCTGGAGTTTTTGAGAGCCAGCCTTGCTGTGACAGGACTCTCCACAGCAACCTGTCAGGGCAGCCCCTTTCAAGCAGGTTTGAGGGATGTCATGAGGCTGTGGCATGGCGGTCTTTCGGAGGGGGCGGGAGAGAGAAAGACAGATTGAATGGAGAGCCGTATTTCCTGCGCTCGCACCACTGACTATAACAGGCATGCATTTTATGAGGCTGTGAAGCTCAATCAGTTAGCGCACACTCCATGAAAAGAGTGTTTTCACACGCATCCTCATGCAATCTGCAACTTTAATTTTCATAATTTAAACATCAGTGCCCTTACAGGCACAAAAAGGAACTCTGTCTTTGTTCGGAATAGCATAATAACATACTTCTCTTACTATTTCAGCAATGTATAGTATACGTGCAACTTTTTTTTGCATTTGCAATGTAAACTGTATGAGACAGCAGCACACTGCATGGAATATTGTATCCCTCAAAGCAATGTGCTAAACTTGTCCTCACCTTTCCAGTACCAGAAATAATTACAACTGCAATCTCTTTTTTTAACTTTGAATATTTGATTAGACTGCCAAAAGGTAAGAAATTTTACACTAACGTAAATTTAAAACAAAAATTGCCTATTTTTATTTTAAAGAGGATAACTGGATGACAATCATGTAACATTATGAGGTCACGTGACAGCTTGAAATATGGAATGCCTGTTGTTTAGTGTAAAATTAGCTGTCCAGTGTGTGACAAAATAACATTTATTTAAAAT
>NW_015536549.1:2471296-2480938 GCF_001515605.1 Sinocyclocheilus anshuiensis
TATGTGTGTATATATATATATATATATATATATATATATACATACCACTGTCATTAAAAATAAATACATTAAAATCAAAGAATAATTCTAAAGGCTTCTCTAATGGTTTAAAGGCTGGAATGCACTATACAACAGATTTTCAAACACTGGGCATCATATTCTAAATAACTGAAAATCACACACTGCCAGGTCATTCTGAATAGCAAACTCACACTGAAATATGCATATGCCTTTTAAAATGGGCTCAAAATATCCTCTGACTGGATGGGATCATAGTCTGAAGCAAAAATAAATAAATAAATCATCTCCATTTCCACACTATGGACTTTTCTGTGAAATGTGTAATCTTTAACTGTCCACAATCTGCAGACTTGCTCTGACTTTCAGCAACTAGTGTTCACTCAGAAAACTTTCAGCAACTAACATTTTTCAGAAAAGTGACAAAAGTAATGTATTCCAGCCTTAAAATAGATTCCATTTGAATTTATTAGGATTTTACAGTAGCAACTAAAACGTCTGTAACTACGGTATTTGGTTGGAAATTTTTCAAAAATGTTATTTTAAGAGTGATTTCTAATAACTTTACTACAACATACCACTTTTTCCTCTTGCTAAGTGTCCGTGTTACTTAAACAGTTCCCACTTCCAGTCATTAGGATTCAGCTTTTGAAAATGGCAGTAAAACTGAACCTGCCATGCAAACTCAATTCCTCTCTCTCTCTCTCTCTCTTCTCTTCTTCACACTGTGGTTTTGAATGAGTTAGCTCCCTTTTTGATGGTGAGAAGCTTTGAAAGCTTGTCCTCTAGACGCCCAGCCGCCCCTGGCTGTGGTTAATTCCTGGTGCAGTGCAGGCCGCCTTTGAACCTCTAGAGGGGGTGGGACAGGCATCTGGGGAGCAGGTGAGTAGCCCGCGCTCTGCCAGCCGGAACAACCCCACTTGCCCGGATACAAGCTCTAGAACTCTGTCTTCTAGAATGCTGTAGAATGCCACAGGGGTTGAATTCGATGGAGAATTTCATGCATTTAATGCCAGACTAAGGGGAATCATCTCTCCCATGTGGCAAAGATGAGATGATTTGATATTCATATTCATATTTTTTTTAAATGTATGCTCCCAGAAAATGTGTTTTAAATACGTTTTGCTATCATTCCCATTATGTTATGAAAATGTTCATTCTGAATGCTGTTAAAAAAAATAAAAATTCTTAGTTATGCGAACGTTAAGGGAAGGGAACATTCCATTCAATTTTGCAAACATTGTCAATGTTACTTTTAAATGTTCTCTAAAATTACTGAAACAAGTAGAAACATTTAAAAATGTTAGACGAACATCCAACAAAAACATTTAGAAAAAAAATAATTGCATACATACAGTGTATAAAGAATATTTTGTGTTAATGTTTTGAGAACATAAAGACCAGATAACTTAACAGAACATTATTCTGTTAATGTTAACTGGAATAATGTTTGTTCATAACATTGAGAGAACCTTGACAGAACGTTCCAGAGAATGTTCTTTGTTAGCTGGGCGTTCACTGTGAATCTTCTCTTCAGCTGTTGCCAAAGTTTATATATATATATATATATATATATGTGTGTGTGTATATATATATATATATATATATATATGTGCGTGTGTGTATATATATATGTGTATATATACATATTAGGCCTGTTATGTACATTTACAACATTGCATTCTCAGCATACAAAACTCTAGTACTTTGCTCTTAAAACATACATTCTATGTATTTCATATGATGTTAATCTTCTGTCTTGAGGTAAGTGTACTTGAGCAAACACAAATGCAGTAATTTTTCCTCGACTATGAGCGGCAGGGCCATCTTCTTGATAAATTAAAATCCAGGTGTGAAGGAATGTCAGCACTCTTCTTGAATAACACCATTAAACCCACTCTGGTAGAGCTGAGTGCCAAGGTCTAGGCTGTTAGATAGCAATTATGTCTCCAGGAGAGCAAGCGGAAGGGAATCTCACTCATTTAACTGACTGTCAGGCTGCTATGTGTGCTTAATGTAATCGGACATGTTCCATGTCCCACAAATTGTGAGTGGGCCAGTTCAAGGTAAATTTCACAGATTACTCCTTGTGGCTTTTATTCCATGTATATTAGCATTGAGAACATTTATATGATAGCACGCTCCTAAAAGTTGACTAAATTAACCTTTAGCAGACAGAAAGAATTCTCTGATGTATAACAAAAGCTACATTTATCAGATCAAAAATACAGTAAAAGAGTAATATTGTGAAACATAATATTAGATATTATATTAGTTTAATATATTTTAAAATATAATTACTTTAGATGATTTTTGTTTGCCATTACTCCAGTTTTCAGTGTCTCATGATTTACAGAAATCATTCTAATAAGCTGATTTGGTGCTCAAGAAACATTTCTTATTATTATCAGTATGGAAAACAGCTGTGCTGTAGAATATACAAAAGAACAGCATTTATTTTAAATAGCAACTTTTGTTACATTCTAAGTTTTTGGAATGATACTGTACGCATTTAAAATTTATAATCTTTTTCTTCCAGTAAAATGGACCAGAGATATTGATGACTCATCATTGCACTGCACATTTTTGTCCAATCAAATGCTCTCTAGAATGAGAATGTCTCTCCCCCAGTAAGTAGCAAATCACCATTCACTGCTGTTGTGTAACTAATGCCTATTGACTATGAAATGGGACGATCCGTTGGTACGTCCCATCCAAAATTCTTGGGTAACACTTTACTGTTGGTTCAGTTGGTTAACATTAATGCTTCAAATATCATGAACTATCAATGAGCAACATTTTTTTACATTTCAAGTTGTATAAATTAACATTAGTTTCTGTATTATGAACTAACATGGATTAACAATGAACAACAGTATAGTTATGGATTAACATGAACCTAGATTAATAAATGCTCTAAAAACTGTTTGTTGTTTATGATACCTAATGCATTAACTAACGTTAACCGATTGAATTTTATTGTAAAGTATCACCACTTCCTGTTTCAATAGAAATATGTCAACACAGAAAAAACAACTGTTCTTGCCAAGCGATTTCATGAGGTTTTCAAGGTTTTTGGATCTACAAATTACAGGGAACGAGAAGTTATTTCAGTTTTTTGATTTTATCATATGCCCACATAGCACCTTCAAAGTGGTTTGAAATATGTAAAAAAAAAATTATAGTTTGACCCTTTAGACTTTCAGATACGTCATTCCAAGGTGACTCTGGGCCGCTGTGGAGTTCAAAGGCAGGCGCTCGTCAAGCAGATGTGTTTGGTTGCTAAGCCTCGTATCAGAGTTTTTCTCCAGAGATTCAAAGAGTGAAGGTCAAACTCATGCTAAGCCGCCTCGTTAACTCTCCATCACAGCGCATCATTGGTCCATGAGTGTGTGTGCGTAGGGAGGATGTTGAACTCAGGCTAATTTCCTCTTGCCTCCACTGACTCCAGCTGCCACTTCTGAAGGATGTGTGTCCCACAGGGGTGCTTCATTAAGGCGCGTCTCAACCCACGCTCAAGCATGCAAGCAAACACAAAGCATGCCGCCACACGCAGACGTCGTTACTGTCTCTGATCACTGTGTTCCGTCAGCAAATTCTGTCAGATGTGATTTCCAGAGCTGCTTTTGCTCTTTCTCGCTATCAGGGGGGCTTGACTGATGTTTCTAGTTTTTGAACACAACACCGTTCTTGTAAAAAAACATTGCGACCTAATATGCGGGATCAGCAGATTGTAGTGAAAGGGGAAGCAACTGTTATACAACAGTTCTTTTGCCAGATTTCTTTTTTCTTTGCAAGACAGTTAATTGACCATTTTATTTTGAAGCTCCGCCCACCTTTGTTATTGCTGCTAACTTAGACAAGCTGTACATAGTAATGAACTACAGGTTTGCTTGTTTGGTTTCAAACTGGAGGTTTGATTTGAAGAGTGTGATTTTCATGTAGGGTAGTCATACGTTCTCTCTTTCCTGGCTGGGATTTCTAAATTGCCTAAAATGTCTGGTTTTTGGCTTTATTTTCCTTGAATGCTCTTTACAGTCCTCATTTATTAAATGTACACATATTTGCATGACTCTCTGTAGATCCCACCTTCTCGCATGCCGTGATTGGTTGATTATGTACAATGCCTGAACGCTAGTAGTTGGTCAAACTACTTTTCAGTCATTACCTTCAGCAAGTATTAAAACAATTAGAAAACAAAGCCAAAACTAATTTTAAGCAATTTAGAAATCCCAACCAGGACATATCTGGGGAAAAGAAGACACATAGCCACTCTGTGTTCCTGTACAATAGTAGTTTGTGTTTTTCATGAAAGAATTTGTGAAATTATGCAGTAACATAATTAAAAACTGCAGACATTGCAGATCAGAGCTGGGAAAAAATGCTTATCAGAGTAAACTGAGAAAAGCCTTATTTAAAAGGGATTGCAACTGATAACATAATAGTGTAAGCAGAATGAAAAAGTGCCACTTGTATCCACTCTGCATACCTTAAGCCACTATTTTGTGACCCAGAGACAGCATTTTACCATAATTTGAGATTTTTGATTAGGAATTTTTGAAAAATTGCATTTAATTCTATCCAAACACATTGATCCTCCATATATGAGAAAAAAAATGAAAGTTTCTCTAAGAAAATGGTGGATGGCAAGAGTTGCTAAGGTAGTCAGTAATGCTTTTAAGGTTAGGCTTAGCTAAAAATCAGTTACATTACAATAAAATCAATTAGATTAGAGAATTTTTTTTAAAATTATTTCAGTCATATTGTTCCAGTTATGACACATTCCATTAACACATTTGGCAGATGCTTTTATCCAAAGTGACTTGCATTGCATTCAAGGCATACATTTTATGAGTTGTTGCTTTCCCTGGGAATGAAACCCTTGACCTTGGTGTTGTTAGTGCCATGTTCTACCATCTGAGCTACTGATACACACTCCAAATCTCCAAATACATGTCAGAAAACCTTAATGCACAAAATGATTGACAGGCATATTTGATTGGCTAAAACACTTCTTTTGCTGTTTATAGGGCCACTATAAGAGATTTCTCAGATCATCTGTTTTAGTGGTAGTAGCATTTTGTGTGAAATTGCTTATGGCACCTTTAAGTATCATGAAGGAAAATCAATATCCAGGTTCAGCAACTTTTAATAATTAAAAAAATCAAGAGTGAGAATTTTTACCTACTTTGGAAGATTTATTTAGTATAGGTGTCACTGACTTGCATTTAAACCAGGAATTTACTGTCTCCATTGGGTTTTATAACACATTTAGTAAAATCTATGAAGAAATTCAATTATGTTTTATTGATCATTAAAACTATCGGGAGGCCCCAGCCTTGAATTTTTGAGCTGGGTGTGAACAGGTTCCCCCTCCAAGAACATCAAGGTCACCCCTTCTCATCTAGGGCTCTTTCCACTCCTCTTCTCATCTTCTTCTTGACCTTTCCTTTCCCTCCGATACTCACCTGCAGTCAACCTCAAATGCTGGATTTGAAACTCTGAATTAAAAAACACATTTGCTGATTCTATAAACATTTTATTTATTTATTTATTTTTGTGGAAACTTTGGTTTTGATAAGAAAAAACTTTACACTACAGTCTTGCATGATTTTCTGAGCTCAATTGTGTTAAAATTAGCCAAGGTGTTTTTGCATTGTCAAGATAATTTGTTTTGTTTTTGAGTGAATGGAAAATGTGTTGATGTTGTTAAGTGTCTTGGACTCTGCACAAACACATAAGCACTTGCGTGGTGCTCAGATAAACTGGTGGGGATGGGCAGGCAGGTTGAGGCAAATACCGGTCTGTGCGTTAAGTCTCGTTCACAACTTTCCAACCATAGTTGGCTGTGTTAATGGCATTTAATCTGTAGAGAGAGAGAGGGAGACAGAAAGTGAAAAAGGAATTAGAGAGCGCGTGTGTTTGAGAAAGTGAGAGCACACCGAAGCCATAACTTTGATATCATGTCTGTTTTATTGCTAAGGACAAATGCAGTTCCAGTAAAGCTGATATGTAATATGAAAATTAATGGGCCATTTTTTTTCCCCTTGCCATTTAAGACACTTTGCGCCCATCACACTGACCTGTCCATGCTTGTTCCCTACCTGGCGCTGGCTGGAGGATCTCCACTGAATGAGTACTGCAGCCAGCGCTCAGGTTTGATTCATTGCTGAAATGCCCTTGTTGTAAATGAGGTGCGACGTGCATCAGCATAATGTAAATTTAAAGCTTGTAAAATGTTTCATTCGTGGATTGATAAAATAGATCCGCCAGATGGTCGCGGTAATTGCCCTCGGAACTCTGCTTACCAGCTTCTCTTCATGAGTTATTAATCTGCCTGTAGATTTTAACGCACAGACTGACAGTATGTGTCCACTAAGGAGGTTTGTAATACATCGAGAAATTATGGATGGATGCATGGATCTATTGATCTATATGTTTATCGCCCTTCTTTTTGTCTATCGATTGTCCTTTCGATTGATTGTCCTATCATTCTCTGTCTATCGTCCTAACTTTTTAGCATTCTTTATATCTCTTTTTTTGTTCTATTGCTCTTTCTATCCATCTATCACTCTTTCTATCAGTCTATTGTTCTTTCTATCCATCTGTCATTCTATAATTTTTTCTGTCAAGAAATAAACCTTCAACCTGAAAACCTTTAAAGTATTTTTAATACCCCCCCATCTTTCAAAATAGAGATGAATATCTTTGAATTTCAATTAATGTTAATTCTACTCCCTTACATTTTAATTCTGCATCCTGTTTACTATTAGTTGTATATTATAAAAATAAATCTATTTCATGCTTTTAAGAGCCATGCAAATTTGCCCGTGCTAAAACATGTAAATGTATATATTATATGTTGCTTGCAAATGCATCATATGCCAAATGTATGTTTTGCAGTATATCATATGTTGCATTATTCATTTTGTTATCCGTCACTGGAGAAAGAATCATTTTAGCAGCAAAATATGTATTTTGGAGTATCTAGTGGATTTAGTGCTTAAATTATAAAGTTACATATTACTATATTCAGATTTAAAAAGCAGTTTGCATGTTTTTTGTTTTTATTGTAGCTTTATTATGGCTAGGTTAACAACACCAAATAATAAACCATACATAAGACACTCCTACTATAGTATATTTGATCAGAAACACTGCCAAAGCCACAGACCTTTGACATGTTATGAAACATTGAGCATATTTCTTCCATACCAGTGGACTCGCACTGTCAGCCCTCTGCCAGGCACAACTAAACTTCTCAAAATCAGCCTCGGGTGTGCATTTAGCACGGTTCTTAAGCATGGATTGATCCAGAGCAAAATATGACCAAACCTAAAGAGCAACCATATTCCTTCATTCATCTTCCTTTATATTTGACGATATTTAGCTTTTAAATGAGGCCATAAACTCTTGCTCAACTGCTGTGCTCAAACTGCAAAAGTTATTTAGTTTCCAAAGTTTTTTCAGTGTCATGAGTAAAGAAAAAAAAGCCCTTTCTCTCTTTATGAACAAAAATCAAATCTCATTACTGTCACTGTCCTTTTGAGTAACAAAAGCCATTCAGAGTATTCAGAGGTCTCTCTACTTAAGTTAATACATGCTGAAAATAGTTGTCAAGACATAACAATAAGCTATTTTTCATTTATATATGTGTGTATATAGAGAAAGCATTTACAGTTCATGTCCAGGACTATTCATCCATTGTGCCGATCATACTAAAACCACAGGCTCCTGGCTAGTCCTAAGATCAGTAATTATTTGGTCATATTGCTCTAATTGACTGTCCTTAGATGCTCATGTCGTTGCACAACAACAAAAGAAATATAAATGGAAAACAAATTCTGAGCTAGGACCTGAAAGCTGTCATGAACAGACACACAATGACAAAACACATCTGAGAAACCTCTTTAAAACTCTCTTTCCATTCATGAGTTTGAATTTGAATTGAATTGGCCACACCTAAGTGAGTGAAATTAGAATGACAGGAACTAACATAAATATATCAATTTAGACTAATTATGGCTCTTTATTCCCTCATAATATAATCTGAATTTATCTAAACTGATTTACATTTTTGATTAGATTTCTCTTTAAAAAAAAAAACTCACGGGTTTTGAATTTGACATACAATACAACACAATGCCTAATGCCCATTGTTTCTGGTAACTATACCAAAGTAAATATTGACATTCATTGAGCTATATCCACAAGTGTTCTAAAGATAAACATGTATCAGAAAATTCCATAGTACTTACATGCATTTGTATCTCATTCAGTTTTCTGTTTCCTTAAATTCAAATATGACAGACATTTCTGCTTCTTGTTTGCTACCTCAATTCAGATTTAAGATGTGAATTGGAATTTAAAAGGTTTTCTCATTCAATTCTGAATGGAACACATTGGCTGTAGTTTGTTTTTCGTTTGTACTTTCTTTTGTACTCTTTCTTTTTTCTGTTTTTATTGTATGATGAATAAGCTGTACAATATTTGCATGTGAAGGCCACATTGTGCACGCATCCCTCTCTTTTTTCCTATTTTTTCTCTGTCCTTGTTTGTGCACAGGTCCACAGAGACCAGTCTAACCAATTACTCAAACACAGCTCAACCAATAATCACTCTAATTACAACACAAACTTGCACTCACTTAGGGGTCCAAGGTGGTGCAATAAACATTTGATTTTCTAATTAATGCATACATCAGTAATTTAACTCTCTTTATCTTCTCTATTGTACGACTTCAGTGATATGGACTACTTTAATGTTACTTTTATGATGCTTTTGCATCTTTTTTTTTGCAGTTTTAAACCTTTAGTACCCTTTTATTGTAATGGCATGCAAAAGAGAAAACTCTATTTTTAAACACATCTACTTGTTTTACAGAAGAAAGAAGCTCACACAAGTTTTGTAATATGATGATGAGAAACAAAAATGTTTGACATGCTTCGGTTTGATGCTCCCTTACCCCCTAATAAGCCACCTGCAATCAAGCTCAATTCAATCGTTTGCCCAGGTGAAGAAAATGGCAGCTGGGGAGATGTTTTTTTCTGCGCTTTTACTCTCACCTCTCTGATAAACACGCTACAGAGTCACCCTGCCCCCTGGTTCCCTTTATGGCTCCTAATAAAGCCGCTGACACAAATGGCACCATTATCATCTCCTCCTATCTGCACCCTGAATAATGTGCAAACTAGAGTCAGCACAGCGACTAAAAATAACTTGCTCGCATCTAACCATAGCCGCCGTTTCTAACATCAACATGGGTTAAAGTGGAGGTAGAAAAACCAAAATGAAGGCCCATCATCTTTCCCCATTTGTCCCTTTATATAATGACATTATGTAAATGAAATGTTGTTATATATAATCTAACATAATAGATATGCGCACAAGCTACAGGCAGACAGCAAAATGCAGTAATAATGACTAATTCATAATTGTTTTATTAAATTTCTAAGTAAATGCTTGTATATATGCTTGTGTGTATATATATATATTAGAGAGAGAGAGAGAGAGAGCTATATACATATACACATACACATACACATACATATATACACACACACACACACACACATGTTGTGTTTCCATGTTTTATGGGGACATTCCATAGGCGTAATGGTTTTT
>NW_015536549.1:2481146-2496050 GCF_001515605.1 Sinocyclocheilus anshuiensis
CACACACACATATTGCTTCAGCTCATGAAGTTAAAAGAATAGTTCACCCAAAAATGAAAATTTGCTGAACATGTATTCACCCTCAAGCCATCCAAGATATAGAGGAGTTTGTTTCTTCATCAGAACAGATTTGAATAAGACTTCAGAAAGAGCTGATAAAAACATCACAATAATCCACAACATGACTCCAGTTAATGTCTTATGAAGAAAATAGCTGCATGTTTGTAAAAAACAAGTCCATAATCTATAATAACACTTCCTCCAGTGAAAAAGTGCCCTGTTGTTCTCTAACATCAAAATCCTCCAACATATCTGTTTAGAATGGTTTTGGACTGTTTTTTTTGCTTGTAAACAGTGGTTAATCTGTGCATATTTCTCTTCTGGTTCAGATAAGACAACTTTTATAGTGGCAAAAACAATATTATGGATAGAGGATTTTATTTTAGGTAGAAGCAACGGTTTTGAGTTAAAACATCTTGATGGATTAGTTTATTACAAACATGCATCTTTTTGCTTCACAAAACATTAATTGATGGACTGGAGTCGTGTGGATTACTTGTGGATTATTGTGATGTTTTTTATCAGCTGTTTGGACTCTCAATCTGATGGCACCCATTCACTGCAAAGGATCCATTAGTGAGTAAGTGATGCAATGTTAAATTTCTTCAAATCTGTTTCGATGAAGAAACAAACTCATATGCATCTTGGATGGCCTTAAGGTGATTTCTTTAATCAGATAAAAAGCAATATTTCAAGCTATGTGAACCATATGGCCAGAATTTAAAAAATCACATTCCATACTAAATTGGAAAGTTTCTCAACTTTTTTTTCTATACTGTGTTTTTGGTCCCATCTTACAAGATTGGTTTTGGCATTTTCTTTTTTACTTTCACTATTGAGTGTTTTGTTTTGTATTTTCTTTATCTTGAACTGTCATTTTCTTGAGCAGGGTTGTGTCATGAAACACTTTGGAGTTTCACATCAAAGGACGCTTGTTGAGTGTGTGTCATCCAGATAGGAAAAGCAGTGCATAATTAAGAGTGCTCATGGGAAAAGGAGAGCAAATTAATCACTGAGAGACTTATCAGCCTTAGGGCACACAGAGGCACCGACGTGTTCCTACATCTTTCCTCCAACACTCACACAGCATGGGCTGCCAGCGCAGGTTTGAATTGTGTTAATCAAGAACAACTAAGCAACTAAACAAGTGTATTCAGCTAAGTAAAGTTATCCTTGTAACAGTTAGTTGCAGTTCTACATTTTTTTCTTTTTTCACCTTTTTAACTAACTCTGTGTTGACAATTAGTAGATAACCACCTATTGACTGAGAAAAGCAGAGGTTTTCAAACTGGAGGCGGAAAAAATAAATAAATAAAATAAATATAAAATAAACCTATAAACTGAATAAATATTATTACAATTTAAAATGACTGTTTTCCATTTTAATCATTTATGATGGACAAGCTGAATTTTCAGCAGCCATTATTCCAGTCATCAATATCACATGATCCTTCAGAAATAATTCTAAAACACTGGTTTGATTTGGTTTGATACTGGTAAAAATAATTATTACCAATGTAGATAACTTATACTTATTAATTGTTCTCTGATTAATAAAATGTTCAAAAGAACAGCATCTATTTGAAAAGAAAACGTATGGAATATTATTGATGCCCTTTTTGACATTGTTTTAATCAATTTAATCCACCCTTGTTGCATTAAAAAAATGTAATAAATAATTTATTTAGGAAAAATCTTTACTGACCCCAATTTGAAGAGTATAGTATAAATAAGTACATATTTTCCAGATTTAAAAAAAATAAAAGACAGCAATTTATTTTCAAGGATATTTTAGGAAGTGGGTCCCTCACAAGGTTATCATCATAATTCGGAGTCTGTGGCATCAAAACATTCAGAAACCTCTGCTTTAAAAGGGTCATAGGATGCCCATTTTCCACAAGTTGATATGATTCTTTAGGGTCTTAATGAAAAGTCTGTAACATAGTTTGGTTAAAATTTCTCAATGGTAGTGTAAAAAACACCTTTTTTACCCTGTCAAAGATAATAAACAGTTGTTTATAAAACTGTTCATTGTTAGTTTGTTAACTAATGTTTTTGACTAATATTGTAAAATATTTTTAAAATAGATTTTTTCTTTTTAAATATTTTTTAAAATGTTATTTATCCCTGTAATGGAAAAGCTGAATTTTCAACAGCCATTTCTGTCATCAATATCACATGATCCTTCAGAAATAATTCTAAAACACTGGTTTGATTTGGTTTGATACTGGTAAAAATAATTATTACCAATGTAGATAACTAATATGCTGCTTAGAATGATTGGCGCGAACATAGACACATTTATGTAGATGGGGCGCATTCCCTTCAGAAACAATGTAATCCACTGCGAGTTCAGCGGCTCAGATGTCGGGAGTAAATGACGACTGCTATGTTCATTATTACATCCAACAACAGAACACCTCAATCGCTTAGGAGTCATTCTTGTCTACATCTGCTCCAGCGGTGAAACAATGGCGGACTGATGACAGCTCACTCAGGGCGGGTCTAAGGTAAGACACCAGTCCAGTCTGTGCTGAAACGCTACTGTCAATCAAACTATCGTGGGAGGGGCCTGTCGGTGTGACGTCACACAGACAGGCATCTGAGATTGGCTCGATTTGAGAAAGGGGAAAACATTTAACCAGATTAAAAAAAAAACACTGGGTGGATTTTTATCATTATAGGGTGGTTGTGTACACACACTGCCAACACACATTTCAGTTCAAACAACTTGTAAAAGTGCATGTAGCATCCTATGACCCCTTTAAAGAACCCAAAAACTAATATTCTGACCTGAAGACCCTATAATGTAACATCAAGAGCTTACTTTGATCTCAAAGAATCCTACAGCCAACTCAAGTTATCAGTAAAAAATACAGTGCAGTGTAAAACATTGGCAAAGAATGCGTTAAAAGGAGGATTGGAATTCAAGGTAGAATGTCAAGTGAAAGTGAAAAGAGACAGACAGACTGAAAAAGATAGACAGTGTGCATTAAATAGAATTGGGTCCTCAAATTAATCTTTTCACAAAGTGCAGTTAAACTATTTCAGCACAGTGGATGGCAGTCGAGTCTTTAGTCAACGTTCTGTTTTTGATGAATTCTCCTGGTTGAAAAGAGAAACAGTCCATTGTGCGTGAAAAGCCCTCACATACTGTTACTTTTACAAATCAATATCAGATTGTTTTTAAGAGCTGTAAATCTTACGCTCAACACTTGTGTCGGACAGAGCGGAGGGCTCAATACGGACCGCACACAGTCCGTAATGTCCATGCCCCCCATTCTTGTCTGCCCAATTCAAGTGTCAGCTTGTGACTGATCCTTGCATAGGCGTCTCCATGCCACTTTTGTCTCTGCTCAATGGAGTGCAAGGTCTACCTCTTAATCATTGATCCAATTAATTTAGGGAACCTCTCCGCTAAACAAAAGGGTCATTGAGAGAAAAGACTCACACAATTGCGATGACTTCATACTGAGTATATATGGTGATTGACATTTGGGCTAAACGTGCTGTAGCTCTTTTGAAGGGTTAAAATTTATGGACTTTAGAGGCCGTGTTCATTAAGATTGGCCGCAGTGGGAGAGCTGAGGTTTAAATACCTCATTAGCGTTGCTTTGCGACCTCGCTAAACCTGCCCGCAAACGTGCTTAATACCCTTTCAGTGGGTGCCCACCTACATGTGTCTGAGTCTGGAATATTTACCCAGAATTCACTCGTCTTCGACTGGGGAATTCAACACAAAAGAGCATTAGCTAAAAGAGATGATGCTACTTTAATTGTCAGTGACGATATGAAATGTAATGGATTACGGAAAGCACTCAAGTACTTAATGATTTATTAGCAGACCATAAACAGAAGGCAGCTCAATATGGAACAAATATCGCTAAACATATTTATGTAATGATTTACTGAAAGCAACCCACTAGAGCTCAATCTATATGTATGAAATTGCTGGGATAATAAGACAACATTATTGATTGTATTCAGCTTAGTGGTGTGTCGGGTTAGAGAGACAGTTTTGAGAAAGACCCATAGCTTCGTAAAAGCATCGCAGTTCTACCGGCAACCTTTCAAAGCAGATGTTGAATACAGTAACACTTGCATTCAATAGAATTTACAGCTGGTCCCTAGTTTTTTATATTATTTGTTTGTTTGTTTGTTTTCCACCTGAGAATGATCTTTTTACATTAGGCTGAGCTACAGACATGTGTAAAATTGTGCAATTTGTTGAGGAGAGAAGAGATGTGATATCATTTTTCTAAAGAGGCATATTTATGATTTCCAGCTGTTGAGTTTCACCTTCAGTTTTGTTTTATACATTAAAGGAAAGATATGAGTCATATGACATATATCATATGTGACACTTGGGGTTACGCTTTTTTGACTTGAGCACAGTTTAATGATTCAAAATTTGAGTTCAACAGGCCACTGTGTTATTATAGTTAACTAAAACTCTATTTAAAACAAAATTTTTGTTACCTGAAATAAAATAAATGTTAACTGAAACAAAATAAAAAAAAAAGTAAATTATTTTATTTCAGCCAGCAACATTTGTCATTTTTAGCTTAACTTGATAATAAAAAATAATAAAACTGTATACACATATTTAAAAAACAAAACGAATAAAAATGACAAAAATCACACACCAAAAATGACGATTTTAATTAAATTTAAATAAAAAAGAAAATGTACAAATAAATACTAATTAAAAATGTTATTAAGAACTATAATAGGATCTCAACAGTATTTAAATAACACCGATTGACAGCACCCCACAGTAACTTAAATGGGAGGAAGTGGAATTTACTTGTATATTTTATTATATACAAATTTACTATATATATACACACACACACACACACACACACACACACACACACAGTATATATATATAATGTTTTTGAGAGATAAAAATATATAGTTGTTTTTATAAATATTAAATTTAGAAATATAAAATATGAACTATAAATATATAAATAAAGTAAATATTTTATTGGTTCAAGCAGGTCTATAAAGGCCTATAAAAAATTCTAAAAATGTTGAAACTTTAAGAACCTTTTTTAAGAAGAAATTTCTGAGTGAAAATTGTTTCAAAGTACACCAATTTTTTCAGTGTAGTTAAAAATTCAAATTTTGCAGTGATATGAATTTATTTGAATTTCAATTCACTTAAATTGTGCTTCCTTGGAGTTTAGGAAGCAGCCTTGATAATAAAGCACTAGCAACCATCCACATCACCCTAAATGTACACATTTAGTTTATATAACAGTTAAAGTAACTTTATATTTAAGAGTTTCGCTGTATAAATACTATCATGTCATTACTTTATTGAGTTGGATGAGCGCTCTCAAATCATCTACCCTATGAATGAGTGCTATTTTTAAACAGATAAACTCAAGGGATGAACAAAACTAAGCCTTGAAAGCGAACAAATATCTCAGAGCAACATTCAGATCATGTGGTAATGACTATGTTTATTTCCAATACAATGATTCACTTTTCCAATTACGCTGTTTCAAATGTTCCACCGTGTCAATGACAAGATTTGTAAATATCCAGAAATGCTTCGGGTGGTTTCCACAACGAAAAAGCTCAACAAGTCAGGTTTGTATATCACGTCTGTTGTAACCGTTAAAGGCAGCATTAATTACCTTGAAAGGTGAACAATGTCTTCTTGGGATGTAAAATTGTTTCTTTAAGGGGGGGGGGGGTATGGCATTTTTAGTGATGAGGATATATGCATATCCTCATTAATAAATCTGTTTTTATGCCGGGCCTTGTTTTTCCTGGCGATGCCCATTTCTGGAATCCATCAGAGAGAACAATATACCCCCACATAAACTGACTTAATAGGTAAACACACAATAGCTTCAGTGTAAATCTGGCCCCAAAACCCCCTGCCTGTCGGCGTCTCTGGGGCAAAGCACTTTCACAATGAAACAGGAGAAAAGGCCTCCTTCAAAACGTCTGAAAGGAAAAGCTTGCTCCCATCGACTGCTAGGGGAATACTTGCACACAGGTGTGCTGGGAAGGAATGACGGAGATGAGAAGACCAGGAAGGTGGAAAGGGAGGGAGATGTAGAGTCTCAGCTCACTATAGTCGCACCGGTAGTGAAGTCATGGCTGTTGCCGGCCAATGAGTTGGTGTTTTTTGAATGTATGCTTCAGTCACGGGTCACGACGAAGCGTTCCCCATAGCGACCCCTAGAGGACGCAGTGTCTTGTTCCCTACTCAGGGAACCATGGTTACATAAGTAACCTGAGACGTTTTGTAGTGAAATGAGGGTGAGTAAATGTTGAGAGTATTCAGTAAATTATCGCTTAATACCTCAAGCTTTTCAGATATTCTAAAGCATTCAGATGTTCAGATATTCTGTCTCATAGTTTCAGAAATCATGTGAATAGTGATGCACATTATAAAATTTGCAAACAAAAGTAATCCTACAAATACCAAAATATCTTGCCTATGCTTTCCACTCTACTTTGAAAGTTCTATACAGTTACCGTATGTCCACAATTGTCTGATTTATGTCTATTTATGTCTGATTTATTTCTATGTCTATAAGGAACATAGCCTAACTCCATTAAAGCTATAAAGGAACGGTTCATTAAAAATATACATTTTCTTCATTTTCTCACCCTCATGTCTTTCGAAACCAGAATGACATTTTTTTCCTGCGGAAGGCAAAAGGAGATGTCCGAGCTGCACTTTTCCATACAAATGAAAATGAATGGTGACCACTGCTGTCAAGATAGATTTTAATCGAAAAATCATATTTTCCACCAATAAAGCAATCATATGACTTCAGAAGACTTATAGCTCCTGAGTTGTGTAGACTACGTTTATGATGCATAAAATATAATGCATAAAAATAAATGTTAGTGTCAGTTTTGGACCTTGACATCCCCTGGTCACCATTCATTTTCATTGAGTGGAAGAAAGTAGCTTTAGAACTTCTGGTAAACATCTTCCATTGAAGAAACAAAGTGATACAGGTATGGAACAACATGAGGTTGAGTAAAGGAGTTTCATTTTTGGTTGAAATATCACTCTAAGTCTAATTGCACATGTAGGGCTTTACCAACACAAGACTAGGGCTTTTCTCTCCTTGTTTCACACATGTAAATCAGACATATTTAGGTTCATCATGGAGGCCTTACGTAAGACGTTACTGCAGCAACCATGTCTGAACCTTTTACCTGCAGTTCAGGCACCCCGTGCTTTCTGCATGCCTTTGGAGCAATTCACGCTTTCAGCCACCCTGAAAGGAATCTAAATATTCTGTTTACAGTGGGCCTCTCCTTTCTTCAGGCTCTCCGAGCCATTGCCTCCTGTCGTTCTCTCCCTCTCCTCGCTGCCTGTCCTAAGCCTGGAGGAGATGAAGAGAAGAAGAAAAGAGAGGGATAGTCTCCCCTGAGGGGCCCTAGCGAGACAGAGAAGCAGACTTTCAGAGCTACCCGTCATATTGTATATGCATTGAATGGGCCTTCGGTCCAGAGGGGGGATTTGTTGTATATTCCTCTTCTTCTTTGTTTGTGTGCATTTTTTCCTGTCTCTCCCTCCTGCATTTCTCCTCTTGCAGTCAGAAGTATGAAATATGCTCTCCAGCTGTAGAAGGCGCACACGGAGCAATCTGACAGACGGAGGACGCAAACAATACATCTCCCAGATGGCATTCACAGGAATTAAGCTTGAGTAGCTCTTCAAAATGGCTGTATGCTTTAAGAGCCCAGGTTGGACCCATCAGCCCCCCAGTGTCTCTGACGATACGTTTAAAGCCCCTAGCAGCGTCTGTATTTATCTTAGAAAAGACACTCTTGTGCCTTTAGGGATTGGATGGACTACTGTTTCCCCGTGTATCCATGCTAAGATCATGGGCCTGTGGTTTCGCATGCAGATGGGCTTTATGGGCACACCAAGTCTCTGGTGGTATCGTGGGGGGAGGAACGAGGCAGTTTTAGCTTAATAGTTACAGAACCAACAGTGGCGCCAGGGCTTCAAGTCTTTGCAGATGGACCGTTAGCGATGCAATTAGGGAGCTACATGCAATTTCTGATAGGAAACAGTTTCTGGGAGAGCATAAACAGATTCGAATATTATGCATGGTGATTCATGAATGTTTGTGGATAAAGTTTTTTTTATTTTTTATATATATAGTAAAGATGTTCTTTAAAAGTTACACTACAAGCTGTAAAGTGGCTGACTACATTGAAGTTAATAAGGGGCAGATATATATTTTTAAAACTATTGGGTGAAATTTTTTAATCAAAAAACTGTGAGTATCTCCATTGGGATGTCAGCGTAAAAACGCTACTGAAAAAATGTTAAGTTAGTAAAGTTAATTCTAGTGATTCATCCCAAATGGTTTTATCACTGATATGTTGCATTGGAAAGCTGATTCATTCTAGTGAATTGGTTCATTCCCATTCTGTACCTATTAGAGTATCTCCATTAGGATGGCAGCAGTTCAATCTAATGAACTGATTCTTTGTAAAATTATTCTCTCTCATATGTTGCATGGGAAATTCCGATTCGTTCTAGTGATTTTGTTTCATCCTAAATCTCTCATAGTACTGAAATGTCTGATTCATTGAATTAGTTTTGTTCTAAATGATTATCTGTTTCATATGTAGCATTGGAAATTCAGATGGTTTACAAGAACTGAACAAACTGATTCATTAGAATGAATCGGTTCATTTCGGATGATTGTTGTCAAAAATAATAAAAAAAAAAGTTTCCCTAATTCAATTCCTACATGGCATTTTAGTGTTTTTTAGTTTACCAGTGTCTTTGACTCTACATTTATCGAATTAAGTATTCTAGTTTTTTAGTTGAATTTAGTTACATTTGTCAGATCAAATATAATGTCACTCTAATTGGGATTGTTTGTTAAAAAACCTTCATAATCTTTCATTGTTTTGTGCCAGAAAACTATGGTTCTGATTAAATTTAATTGGATATTTATACATTGCTCATTTAGATAGCTTCAATGTAGTTTTTACTTTTTAAGGAGACTGTATTGTAGCTAATCCCAACTTTACCTATCTTTCCTACTTCAGTTGAATGTGAAACTGCTTGAGAATGCTAAAATCTACAATAAGCGTATTGTGCTACTGAATAGGACTGTTTTATATGGTCATATTACTCTAAGTATCATAATGTCAGCTGTAAATGTGCGAAACTGTTGCACTTATTGTTTCGGGAAGTGCACATGTGCTGGTTATTTGATTCATAAGGATAACACTATAAAACTAGAACGTGCGGTAATACTAATGCTATGAAATTACTGGGCTTTCCTTTTTGCTTAATGTCTCCATTTACATCACTGTCCCTTGGGGTAGGAAATTCACACCGTGAAACAGACAGAGACTGTTCTCTAGCTCTCTCTTTTTTTTTTTTTGCTCCAACCTAGACTTAGGTTGCAGCAGAAATGTTTTATTATCAGACTCAAGCAGTTGCTGTGTTTAGATCATTATTGATTGGGCCAGCTCTCTACTGGGTGTTATTCGCATTAACGCCTCCGTATTATATTTTAAATGCACATGCAGTAACACCCAGCAGTGAGCTTTACAAACAACAGCACTGTTCTCCATGCTGACTATGAGACAAGGAATGTTTCAGTAGTTAGTTAAACATTTAGTGATCCCAAATGATTCAAGAAGAAGTGGCTGAAAAGTATATTGTGTACCTGGGCAAGTAGTCGTAAGGCATGTAGCGCTGAATTTAGGTCAGCGGTGCATTTGAGTTTGTGATGGATGAGTTCTACAGGTCTACTAATCAGCCACACTCAGGTTTGCTCACACAACACCGTTGTTAATGCATCCACACCAGTAGGAGCAGCGTAATGTCTGTGTGACTTTAACCCTGCAGTTTGACCTGACACATGCTTGAAATTAAAAATTCAGTAATGTATCACCGCCGATGTCACAAAGCGCAGAGAGGACATTACTTAGAACTTGCTGTGGTTAAACATTAGAGTTCAATATTTTACTGTGCTGGAGATGTCAAGTTTAAAGAGGGCCAAGGGAGCAACATTTGTTAAATGAATTCAAAAGGATAGAGTGTGGGCATTTGTTTTTTTAGCCTGATGTGGATTTTACATTAATGTCATTACATTGGAATCTGCTGATGATTTAAAAGGATATAAACTATGATATATAATATATATAATATTTTTGAAAGAAATCTTTTATGCAGCATATATTTGACTAAAATACAGTAATATTGTGAAATATTACAATTTAAAATAACTGTTTTTTATTTTTAAAGGTAATTTACTGTGATGGTGTGATGATAAAGATGGTAAAGAAGGATTAGTCACATTGCATTTACAGCTCAGGTTATTGGCTTAAAAAGCTCTGTGAAAGATTTACAATCATTGTTGCTAAGACATATTTTCTTCATGTACTACCGCGTTTTACAATCCAAACAAACACAGACAAGATACTTGTCATTTTTTAATTCATTCCATTTCCTTGGCCTGCATTTGGGACAATTTCACAAGAAGTTGGTATTTACAGTATACTGTAACTATATACTTAGAAGTAACACAATTTGTAGGCTGCCCCCCGAGGCATAGGCAGCGAGCTTGCCAACAACTTTGATAGAAAGGGATGTTTTGTGAAGGAAGGTCTGAACCTCTGCCTCCTCTCCATGCGAACATTACTGCTTTGGAATGTCCAGGTCAAGTGAAACTGTTTGCACAATCACCATGGCAACTGATGATGTGTTAATGTAAAAAGCACACGTACACACATTGGACCAGAGAGGTTTTGCGTTTATAAAGTTTAACTGCTAAAATCATTAAAACTCCTATTTGCATTGTGGTGAATATGCCATAATATAAAAGGGAAGTCCTTTGCGGGAATGCTGACCGCAGTCATTATTTACTACTGTTAAAGTATGACCTTGTTAAAAGGCACTCAGAATATTACTGTCAAACTGTAATTAGTGGTATTTACAATTACTTTTACTATTGCTCATAGTTAAAGGAATTGTTCACCCAAAAATTTAAATTTGCTGAAAAATTTACTTGTTCTAAGGCATTCAAGATGTAGTTTGTTTGATCATCTGATCAAATTTGGAGAAATGTAGCATTACATCACTCGCTCAACAATAGATCTTCTGCAGTGAATGGGTGCCATCAGAATGAGAGTCCAAACATCACAATGATCCACAAGTAATTCACACAACTCCAGTCCATCAACGAATGTCTTATGAAGCGAAAAGCTGCATTAATAAACAAATCCATCATGATATTTTTAACTTCAAACGGAGCATCCTGGCTAATATGAGTCCTCTATCCATAATATTGCTTTCACATTATAGGAGAGAAATGTCCACAAACCAAGCACCGTTTACAAGTGAAAACAGACAAAAACAGTTCTAAACAAATATATATGTTGGTGGGTTTTGATGTGAGAGGACAACAGGACTTTTTCACTGGTAGAAGCGTTATTATGGATTATGGACTAGTATTTTGGCCAAAACCAATGGTTTAAAGCAGTTCCTGGAGGGCCGGAGCCCTGCAGAGTTTAAATTCAACCCCTTAGACACCCCTGGTTTAAAGAATGGATTAATTTCTTACAAACATGCAGCTTTTTGCTTCACAAGATGTGAACTGATGGACTGGAATTGTGTGGATTTCTTGTGGATTATTGTGATGTTTTTAATCAGCTGTTTGAACTGGTGCTGTCGGCACCCATTCACTGCAGAGGTTCCACTGGTGAGCAAGTGATGCAATGCTGAATTTCTCCAAATCTGTTCCGATGAAGAAACAAATTCATCTACATCTTACATGGCCTGAGGGTGAGTACATTTTCAGAAATGCTTCATTTTTGAGTGAACTATTCCTTTAAGAATGCAAGTTCATGCATAGGACAGTGACACTCACCTAAAAGCACCATCTGAGGACTGTGCCTTAACGTTTGCAGCATCTCTTTAACTTTTGGCTCTTTACTAACAATTATCACAGTCTGGCCAACAAATAGAGGCCACATGTTACTGTAAATGCTGTTGCTGAGAAAGGACCTCGTCACCTACAAAGAATCAAACAACATGTCACACAGCAGTAGCCTACATCTCAATAGTGGTAACCATTACAATAACTTGGCATTACATGGTTTGGGAAGAACTTGACACTGATATTGTGCCTTTTCAGTTTGTGTTTCAGCACCATGAGGTCCTCTGCATTGATTGCATTGTTTTGAACCATGGCAATCATCTTAAATTCCTTAAACAAGGTTTCTAGGTATTTTCTCAACAAAACTGCCAGAGCACTTTCCTAAAAGGAAAGAGAGTAGAGATATACATATGTATGTTAATGGAACACTTAGAATTACACACTTAAAACACTATATATATTTTATAATATATATTATATAATACATATTATTTTATATTATCATTGTACTTGATAAATATTTGTTAAAGGGACACTTAAAATGACACACTTAAGATAGTGTTCTGTAAGTATAGCAATGGTCGACCTCTTCAGTCTGCCTGACTCGTGGAGCCAGAGCACCAGGAGGAGCTGCAGGTGTTGGGGGAATGTACTCTGTGACAGCCATCAGCTTCTGCTTGAGAAAGTGTACTGGCTTTCTGTGACAAGTGACAGCTTTGGATCCGTGACGAACAATCTGGCTTAATGGCAGCCAGCCATCCTGTAGGTTGACAATGACATGATAAATATTGGTCAGAATAACATTAAGGCTAGAATATGTACATTAACATTCAAAGTTCACTAATGTCATGAGAACATCATATGTGGTGTTTTAATCATGAAAATAGATACAGGGGTTTGCCGAAAATCCAAAGTGGCAGCATGCATACATGGATAACAGAATGATAAATATGAAGAGATAAACCAATCAACATTAAGTAAACAGAGAAGAGTTGAACATACATTGCCAAGCACCTCAAATATGAGTTGCGTATTCTCTGATAGATGATGATTATGCTGTCCAGTTCCACAATATAGCTTCATAGTGACTTTCAAGTGCATGCAATTTTACAATGGAGTTCATAGTTTAAATGTAAATGGCAGGTATTTGCTTATTTATGTTATTCGCTAATAATATGTTTTGCTATAATATCAAACCAGAATCGTACCCGATTTTGGGAGAAGCCTGCTACACAAGGTCGCTGCCATCTTGATCCGGATTTGACGTGTGACATTTTTGTTGTATCGTGCTTACAAAATAAAAGTTAATATGTTGTTATGTTTAAAAAAATAAATAATAAATTAAAAGTTAAAAGAAAAATACCCCCCAAATTCTTTTTTTATTTTTGGGGGGTTGTTTTAATTTTGAAAGTTGTAAAAAAATAAAATTTAATGTTTAAATGTTGTCGTTCATATTAAGGTAATTTAAAAAAAATAATTAATTATTGAATATAAAGCTATTGATTAATTTACTAACGTATTCATTTTTTATATTTTGTTCATTCCAAAATTAGAGGTTAGTTACAAAACCGAATACGTTTTCATAACATTTTACGTAAGAGCACGAACGTGATGACGCAGGTTTGGAGTTGCAGGCATGAAATATCAATCGCGCTTCTTCACGTCCAGGAACATCGGCAATATTGTGAAGTTTATTGAGCCCAGTGTTACATTGACAATCCGCAGTACTCCGTCATTTACCTCGTTTTTCTGCAGGAAATTTACGGACAGCGGCACCAACATGGATCTGAGTAACATGAGAAAGAGCTATAAGAGCGATCAGGAGGTGAGACGCGTTTTTGGTTTGTGAGGGATTTTTTGTCAGGTCACGTGTATGTATGACCATGACCTGAGAACTTTTTCAAAAGACATGCAGAGTATCATATCATGATTTTTACATCAAAAAGCTAGATATGCAGAGTCGTCATTTTCTGTATTAATGTATAAAACCTTATCAATGTGATTCTGAAATATTGGGCATTTTATTTATGATCTGCAACTGACTTGCGTGTTTATCAAATGCATTTTCAACAAAAATAAAAATAACAATGCATGCATCAGTTGACCTTGAAAGGAGGACCTCCATCAATCACTTACTAATTAAGATGATATGAAAAGAGTCAACACTATTATGAGAGAGACTTTGACCATTAAAAATGCTTTTATGCCAGTTATGCATGGGTTAGTGTTACAGTAATAGCAAATTTGGTAAATATCTCTTTAAAGATCTTATTGGCTAAATGCAAAACGGATGCTTCTGGCTAAAATATGAGTCCTCTATCCATAATATTGCTTTCACATTATAGGAGAGAAATGTCCACAAACCAAGCACCGTTTACAAGTGAAAACAGACAAAAACAGTTCTAAACAAATATATATGTTGGTGGGTTTTGATGTGAGAGGACAACAGGACTTTTTCACTGGTAGAAGCGTTATTATGGATTATGGACTAGTATTTTGGCCAAAACCAATGGTTTAAAGCAGTTCCTGGAGGGCCGGAGCCCTGCAGAGTTTAAATTCAACCCCTTAGACACCCCTGGTTTAAAGAATGGATTAATTTCTTACAAACATGCAGCTTTTTGCTTCACAAGATGTGAACTGATGGACTGGAATTGTGTGGATTTCTTGTGGATTATTGTGATGTTTTTAATCAGCTGTTTGAACTGGTGCTGTCGGCACCCATTCACTGCAGAGGTTCCACTGGTGAGCAAGTGATGCAATGCTGAATTTCTCCAAATCTGTTCCGATGAAGAAACAAATTCATCTATATCTTGGATGGCCTATAGGTAAGTCCATTTTTTAGCAAATTCTTATTTTTAGGTGAACTATTGCTTTAAAGGGGTCATATGATGCTTTTTTAAAGATCATTATTTTGTGTATTTGGTGTAACAGAATATGTTGA
>NW_015536549.1:2498231-2498542 GCF_001515605.1 Sinocyclocheilus anshuiensis
AACTTTTATAAAGAATATCTCTTTGGATTTGAGACTTTAGTCTTTGCAACTTCAGGGATCTTATCTATGCACAATCAGCTTGTAACACTCCAAAGAGAAAGGAAAACTTGAAATCGCATCATATGACCCCTTTAAGGATTTGAATGAAATGTAAAATCTCTCAAAAAATAAAACTCAAAAACTTTGCCATTTGTGCTACAGACATGAGTGATACTTCAAATCATGCAGCTTGTTGAGGATAATTACAGGTGCATCTCAATAAATTAGAATGTCGTGGAAAAGTTCATTTATTTCAGTAATTCAACTCAAAT
>NW_015536549.1:2498743-2508822 GCF_001515605.1 Sinocyclocheilus anshuiensis
ATCTTTTTCTTCCACACTTTTTTCTTCCATTCAACTTTCTGTTAACATGCTTGGATACAGCACTCTGTGAACAGCCAGCTTCTTTGGCAATGAATGTTTGTGGCTTACCCTCCTTGTGAAGGGTGTCAATGATTGTCTTCTGGACAACTGTCAGATCAGCAGTCTTCCCCATGATTGTGTAGCCTAGCGAACCAAAGAGACCATTTTGAAGGCTCAGGAAAACTTTGCAGGTGTTTTGAGTTGATTAGCTGATTGGCATGTCACCATATTCTAATTTGTTGAGATAGTGAATTGGTGGGTTTTTGTTAAATGTGAGCCAAAATCATCACAATTAAAAGAACCAAAGACTTAAACTACTTCAGTCTGTGTGCATTGAATTTATTTAATACACGAGTTTCACAATTTGAGTTGAATTACTGAAATAAATGAACTTTTCCACGACATTCTAATTTATTGAGATGCACCTGTATATAGACCATAAGCATTTAGAAATGGGACTTGCATTGAAGGAGTCAGTTGAGCCATTTGACTGCAGCAGATGTGGTTGCAAGAGTTTGTGTGAGACAATGGCGTATTCTCCTGCATGCCTGTGCACAGCCCTGTGCCTGGGGAGGATTTATAACTCCAGAGTAGTGTGGAGCAGGAGATGATGTCATGACTTGGCACGGTTCCAGCCTCCCGGCTTGATGGTGCAGGTCTGACACCAGGCCATAGGCCTCACAGTACCACACGCAATCCCATCATACCCCACACACTGCACCCATTTACGCAACACACAATGGCCTAAACCTCTTATTGCAATCTGCCCATCACATCAGTCCCTCAAGACCTAATCCACTGAAAACCTCTCTAAAGTCCGAACACAGCCTCTTTCTATCCAAAATACAACCCCCTCAAAAAACCCAAATAAAACAACACCTCCAAATACCCCCCACATAGCCATCTTTATACAATACAAAAGCATTTGCATACAACATTCATCAGCCCTTAAAATACAATACATAGCCAACATTTTTTCCCCCCTGTGGAACACAAAAGGTGAATTTTTGACGTTAACACAAGACTGGCTACTGTAGGTTTTCTGCATAATGTCTGTGGCTGTTAAGCACCAAAATGACAAATTAGTATGATAAAAGTGTCTTAAAACTAAACTGAAATGTAAGTTATTTGTCCTTAATTTGGTTAAAATTACATTCATGAGTGTTCAAGAGAGAAGTCTGATTCGAGAATGAATAGTTGTTTTGATTTGGATCTTTTCAATGAATCAGTTGATCCAGGTCATAAAACCTGTCTGAATGAGTTTGACTCAATGGTCCGTTCACAGCGATTAACAGCCAAGTAAGTTCATCAGTGAATAACAACTTACATTTTTGTATGTTCCTCACACAAAACTATCATATGATTTCAGAAGACTTGGAATATAATACATCAGTCAGTTTTATAGTAATTATTTGTTATTTTGCAGCCTGGCAGCTATGTCCACCTTCACTTTTTTTTATTATATAGAAAAGATGTGTTCCACAAAAAATCATGGAAAAACAGTCATATGCATTTGGAGATGAGGTGGTGAGTAAATGACAGGATTTTCATTTTTGTGAGAACCATTCCTTTAAATTGTTGCATGTATTCAAATTTTTGTATTTGTTAGAACTGGAACTCAACTGAAATGAATGCTTTTACATGTTTAGTATGTTTAGTGTTTAACATACAACAGTATATAGACCTTGAAAAATATTTTAAATATACTCAAATACTTCACCTGTACACAAAATTAATGTGAAAGACATGTACACATACACCAACATCATTTTGGGCTTAGACTCTACTGTGCTGCCCAGCAACAGACAGCATGACAGTGTGAATCACCGTGACGACCATCTGGGCCTCTGCTAGAGTCTTGCCAAGGCAAAGAGAAAGAGAGAGAGTGGAGGGAAGACAGACACTACATTCCTTCAGTAAGAAGTTATTCTTTCATTCACCCTCTCTCTTTCCGTCTGTCTCTATCTGTGGCTCACTGAACTGAAGTCACTAACCACATGAAAGATGCAGAGCTTTAGCCAGACTGATGAGTGCATGGCTTTGCTATAGTACAGTAAATGAGAGATATGAATTTAAACCTCAGGTCTTCAGCACACCTTCGTTCAGTGCTGCAGACATGAGGCTGTGAGAGGACCCACAGCCACCATTTTACATATGCATTTGTTCATACATCACCTGTCTTGTTTGAAGAAAAATATTTGTAATTATTTAATTTTTTTATTATTTACTTTATTATTTTCTTTTGTTGTTTAAATTAAAAAAGAAGAGCAGATTTAATTGTTTTACCCTATTTAAAAATATATTAAATTAAATGCTTTTTTTTTCCTGAGATGACTAATAACTGAGGAAAAACATTAGAAATTACTTATAAAGGAAAAAGCAGTTACAAATGAACAAATGTTCATAATAAACAGAAGCTAGATTAGCAGTGTAAATGCTGTCAGTTGTGCTACTGGAACATTTTTAATTTATTAACATTTTCAAAGGTGCTCTCCAAAAATTGTCTTGTTTTTCCAGTACAAATATCTAAATATTATTACATCAAAATGCATTTATTTGAGAAGCAAAATGACTTTAGATATTAAGTCTTGTTTTCTGAAAAATGTATCAAAATTAAGTGAGTATATGCTTAAAACAAGAAAAACTGTGCCAATAGGGTAAGAAAAATAAACTTAATTTAAAGGGAAAACAAGATAATTTTTATTGCCCCAGCGGCGAATTTTTCTTTTCTAGTTTTAAGCAAAAACTCACTAATTGTTGATACATTTTTCAGAAAACAAAATATCTAATGTAATTTTGCTTCTTAAGTAAATGTATCTTGATTTAAAAATGTTAAAAATGTTAAGATATTTAATGGAAAACAATACAAAAATACTAGGTAAGAAAATCATTTTTGTGTCAGCACAAGTCTTTTTTTTAGCACTTAACAGTTAAAATAAAATACTTTAAAAAAATTACAGTACATTGAAAGAATGCACATGTACATTTCAAATGATGGTTGTGGTATGCAGATGAGGTAGTTCCTCTATTATTTTGAGACGCTGAGTTCATGGGGTGTATATGTATTTGCATGTGCATATGGTGTCTATACATTTTTCTGGTGTGTGGTCCAAAATCCTTGGGAAGAAGAAAAATGGTTGGTACTGTGTGTTTGTGTGTGCTGGGGGGAATGTACCAATCTATCATGGCTGGTGCTTTGCCACTAAAACAGAACTGAAACATTGGCACTACCCCCACGGCCCCCCCACCCAGACTTGTGTTAATTGAATAGCAGGGGGAGACCAGGGGAGGCTGGGAATTGTATGCATGGAAAACTGAGGAATTTATCACTTTAATTTGCACAACAGGATTAATAGGCCTTACCTCTGCATTCAAGGGCAGCGAGAGAGATGAAAGAGGAGAACACAAAGAACACACCTGCTTGGCACTGATGTGGTCTATAAGGAGCCGTGTAAATGGACATTCAGGCTCACAAGAGAGAAAAGGAAGCTCTGTATGTGCTGTCATTGTTTGATAAAATTACATTCATTTATTATTGATCATTGCTGTAGCTCCGCAGGGTCACTGGGTCACATTACCCCACACGCCACAGTGGTATCCAGCTCAGAGTTTCAGAGAGAGCCCAGTTACGTGCCATTCTAACCATTCTTTTTTCCCTTGCTTTCTTTTTCTGATTTTGTTCCCGAGTGTCTAATTTAATCTATTCTAACCATCTACTCTTTCTCAGCACTCCATATTACAGAAATATATGTGCAGTATGCCAGCATGCTATTCCTATATTGCAGAAATGGTATAATTAGCATGCTATTTCAATATGGCAGAAATAGTAAGATTAGAATATTAGAATGCTATTCTAAAATGGCAGATATAGTAAGAGTAGCATGCTATGCTATTCCTACAGAGAAGAAATAGCAAGAGAAGCATGGTATGATGCTATTCCTGTACGGCAGAAATATTATGAGTAGTATGCTAGTATACGTTTTTGATATGGCAGAAATAGAATGAGTAGTATGCTATTCCATTATGGCAGAAATAGAACAGTATGCTAGTATAGTATGTTATACCGAAATGGCAGGCATACAGTAGTAAGAGTAGTATGCTATCCCTTTATGGCAGAAGTATTATGAGTAGTATGGTACGCTATTCAGATATGACAGAAATAGTCAAATTAGCATGCTTAGTATGTTATTCCAATCTGTCTGAAATAGTGAGAGCAGCATGCTAGTCCAGTATGCTATTCCAATATGGCAGAAATAGTAGATTAGTATGCAAGTACGCTTTTCTAATGTGGTGGAAATAGTAAGAGAAGCATGGTAGTATGGTATTTTCATAAGGCATATAAATAGTAAGAGTAGCATAGTATGCTTTTTCATATAATGCAGAAATAGTAAAGTTAGTACGCAAATATGCAATTTTTATGTGGCATAAATAGTAAGAGCTATTTGTCATAAGGCAGAAATAGTAAGAGTAGCATGCTAGTATGCTCTTCCGATATGGCAGAAAATAATAATAAAATGACAGAAAAAAGTAATAAAAATAGTGGTGGAAATAATACGGTTAGTATGCATGTATGCTATTCTGAATTTTGCCTTAGTCATCTAGTTTTCCAGGGCATCTTTTCAACATTTCAAAAATAAAAACAAAATATACCAAGTGAAAAAAAAACTGAATAATGTGTGTTTCCAGCAACATTTCCGTTCAAACAGTATTGAACATCTGTTAATGCACAGTATGGCTGAGAACATGAGCACGACAGCCAATGTGGTCAGATCTTAGAGTTCAGAGTGATGAAAGATATGATTTGATGACTAATATCGGCCAGATGTGGGGTAGATTATGGGAATCTAACCATGAGAGACAAACAGTCCGGTTGTACGTGCAGCACTCCGCTGCATCGAAATTCAATCACTTTAATTTGGTTTAGAATGATCAACCCTCCTGTGTTCTTCTCATTCACTAGGGTAATTGAGTTCTGACTCTGCTTAAGTGGACTGAAGTGGACCAGTACATAACAGAAGTGATACGCCAATTTGACACAGTTTTCAGAGCTGCAGTGGGAAAGTCCTCATGGAAGGATGTGGTCTTGATATTGTTTTAAAAAACCTCTCATTTTATCTGCTGTGTTTGCAAATGTGGATTGAACAGAGCCAGTAATGAGTTTTTAAAATAGAGGAATATATTGGGATTTTCATGTGTTGATTAAGTCATGTTTTTCATGCCTTTTTTTTTCCCAGTGTTGAAGCTTTCCTCAACTGTTCTTCCATACACATGCTTAAATACTTTTACTGTTCATTTTGTTCTCCCCTATTTCTCTCTTTCTTTTCTCTTTTCTCTTGTTCAATGTTAGTTTTAAGTTGCAATGGGAACACACGTCTCCAACCTGCAAATGCTTTAGAGTTGAAGAAAGCTTTTTAAAACCTTATTTGCTTATTTACCTCCTAAATGTTCCACTTTTTCTCTCCCTCTCCTTCTTCATTCCCTCATCTCCATTAAGATACTTTCCCAATTCTCCTTATTGCTTTGAACTCTTCACATATAAACAGACCGTTATTTAGTACCAGTCATCTCTAGTCATCCTGATGCCTGAACAGTTTTGGAAGTTAAATTAGAGGGTTTGGAATGCAACCAATAAAAAAAATGTAAATTGAATGCAATGCAAGTCACTTTGGATAAAAGTGTCTGCCAAATGCATAAATGTAAATATCTTCTTAAAGGGATATTTCACTCTCAAAATATTTCTGCAGAAAAGAAATGCATATAGGTTTGAATGACAGAATTTTAATTCATTAAATAAGATTATTTCTGGTTAAAGATTTTTTTTTTATGTTTCACTGGCAGCCTGGCATTCATCTTGAATGTATGCTGGCACCTTGCTGATTTGATGAAAAGCAGAAGGTTTTCAGTTATCGTGCCATAGTACAAATGTGCTATTCGCAGTCAGCCATAATTAATTTATTGTACAAGCAAAAGTGTCCAGTAACAAGGTAGTTACCGAGATAAACTGAATAAAGTGCCCCCATGAGGCGATCTGTTCCATGTAAAATAAAACAGCTCTGACTGGAGTCTCCATCTCATGTGAGTGAACTTGATTTTAAACACATTTTTCAAAAGTACTATTTATTTATTTACATGTAAAACATTTTTAATGAGAGAAAAATGACTGAGTGCACCTTTAAAACTCTGACAGGCTAAATAATTTTATACAGTTATAAAAAGCTTAGGACATACATAAACTGGATGCAGATCGAATTTAAGCAAGGCCTTAGATTACCCAAATAAAGTGAAATACAAATTCTGTCATCATTTACTCACCCTCATGTTATGTAAACCACCACGGGATAAAAAAAATAAAAATAAGAAGAAGAATTAAAAAAAGGTACTTGTGACGTTTCATCCCATTGACTTTCAGTATAGCGACAAAAACAAGCAGCATTTTACACAGAAGAAAGTCATACAGGTACAACATTATACGGAAGCCTGTTTCTGCCAAAAGGTTAAAAATTTTTTACAAACCATACTTTTTTTTTCTCAGTTTCTAAGTCAGAATTGCAAGATATAAATTCAGATTTGAGAGATAAAACAACTCAGAATTGCAAGATGTGAACTTTATTTCTTACCAAGTTTATATCTCGCAATAATATCTAGCAATTTCTCAGAATTGCTAGAAAAAAAAGTCTGAATTGTGAGAAAAAACATTAGACCCAGCAGGTTTGGAACAATGATAACAGCAAAAACGATAACAGAATATTCATTTTTTTAGTAAACTACTCTTTTAACCCCATGTTGCTGCAGGGAGATCCTCCATGCCATATGTGTAATTTAAGATTTAAATAAAAGCATGAGCCAAATGACAAATGTCTATTTCATTCAAATAAGGAACCCGCTTTAAATCGGCAGTTTCAGGTTTACCAAAATGTGTTGCATGAACTTTCAGTGCTGCAATTATACAGAATTGCCATTTGTGCTTTCTTGGGTAAACTCTGAAGGAACTTCCTTATAAAATGCTTTCTTATGCATATCCTTCAACTGTAAACAAGATGGCTAAGTATTTAAAGTTAAATGATGATGTCTTCATAGCCTATAGCTACGAAAACATCTCAGGCCTGTTTCAATCTCAGCCTTGTTGATAGATTGGTGTGTTGATTTGGGCTCTGTAGAGACACACACAATACTCAGTTCAGCTCTACAGTTCCTGTCTTTTCTGTCATATCTTGTTTCTTTTAGCTATAGCATCTGGCCGGCGTGATTTCACTATGGCTCTCGACTCTCTCTCTCCACACACACACTTTTTCCCTTACGTTACATCATAGTCATGACCTCATTGCCTTAGCGTTGTAGTCTAAATACATTGAAGGTAGTGTTGCCATAACAGTGTCCGTGTGTGTATTCTCACTTTGAATGCTTTATTTAAGGTAATATGAGCTATTTTCACATTGATAAAGTCATGGTCACCTCTGCTGGGAAACAAATGCACTTTTTTGGAGCAAACTGGTCATAGAAACCTAATTTTTCATTCACCTGGAGGAAGAAGTCTTTACTTTGTGTTGTTTTAAACCTATAATCCTCCACTGCCGGCCAGTGTAAGGTCTGTCGTGTCACCTGTGTTTAGTTGAGTGCTGCAGTGATGTAAACCATGTGCTGCCACCTGTTGCAGATTTATTAAAAGATTGGGCTGGTATTTAAGTTTAGTCCTCCATCTGCCGTTCCACTCTACTTTCAAAGCCTCTTGTTCCATATCTGCTGGACCAGGGCACTATAGTACAGTTGGTGAGCTACAGGGAAGTTGTGTTTGTCTTGTCATGTCAGTTTGGTGTCACTGGACATGACACACACAGAGTGACACAAACAAGGTCAAATGAGCAGCCATTAATGATTGCTTGGAGTTTGTGCACAAGTGTATGTTTCATATTTTCAGTGTATTCAAATATGTTTCAGATATATGCTAAATAAATATTGTGTTGTAATGTTGTAAACAGCACTGCTTCAAATTCTGTTTCATTTATGCATTCAAATGCGAAAATATATTACAAAATGTACTTCAAGAGGCAAGAAAATACATTTTCAATTTTAAAATTCATTTTGGGTAAATGCAAATATAAATAGTAGGGTACAATGGGGCTAAAGGCCCACCTTAAGAAAAAATGTGCTATTCACTGCACCTAAAATGTATAATTGCAGAAAAAATATATACGTTGCATTGAACATTAATGGAGCAACAGATTTTGTGTGAAAATAAATAATTTTTATTTTGAAAAATAAAAGAATTCATTTTTGTTCAATAAATATACTGTCATTAAAATATGTTAATATAAAAAATATATTTTAAAATACAGAAACTAAATTATTTTAATAAGTAAAGAGTTTGAAAGTATTGAAGGAGATCCAATAATAATTTTATATATATTTACAGTAGTAACAACATTACAAAATATTTTATTATATGATATGATTAATATCATGTTTTTAAATGATGTTTCATTCTAAACATGGTGATTATCTTTAATATGGACACCCAACATAATATATGATATTTACCATCTGAATCTAAACATGTCATGTCAACAAATGGAAAAGTCAGCCATCTATTAATTATCATGTTAATTACTGTGTCTTTAGCCCCAACAGCAGGGGCGCCTTTTACCCCAAATACCATACTTTACCATATTCATTAGTTATTTAAAAACTGTTGCTTTAATTATCTTAAACAAAACTGAAAATCGTAAAGAAGACCTTTGTCTCAAAATATATGCATTCATTTTAGCGATTCTCATTAGCTACTTCTACAACATCTACAAATCTACAACATTTTTAAAAACATACAATTTTAGATCAAGTAAGCACAGAATCAACTTTGCACTGCCTGCTGCATGGGATCACGTCTAAGATCTGACAAATATACACGTGCATCTTGAAAAGTGAATGTTTTGGAAAGTGCTTCGCCATGTTTTTGTCATCTAGTGGTTTAGATGAAAATAATATCAAAGTCGCCTTTTACTCCGGGGCGCCTTTAGCCCCGTTGTACCCTATATTCGGCCCAAAAATATGTTTTAAATAAGTTTAAGCAACTAAAATTTATAAAAAAAATATTAGCTATATATTTTTGAATACTTTGAAATATATTTGAAATATTTCCATCATGACAACTCTTAGAGAGTCTAGCATGGTAATATACATGGCAATGTTAATGTGTTTGGTCTTGGCGGAATAGATTTGCTATGCTGCTGCAGGACAAGTACCGAGACTTGCTACTGCCAATACGTTTACAGACATGCTGCTGTGAGCATGTAAGAAATACTGCTGCTGCACATATAACATACAGTGGTGTGAAAAAGTGTTGGCCCCCTTCCTGATTTCTTATTTTTTTTGCATGTTTGTCACACTTTAATGTTTCAAATTTAAATATTAGTCAAAGATATCACAAGTAAACACAACATGCAGTTTTTAAATGAAGGTTTTTATTATTAAGGGAAAACAAAATCCAAAACTACATGGCCCTGTGTGAAGAAGTGTTTGCCCCCCTGTTAAAACTGTGATTTATCACACCTGAGTTCAATTTCTCTAGCCACACCCAGGCCTGATTACTGCCACACCTGTTCGCAATCAAGAAATCTCTTAAGTAGGACCTGCCTGACAAAGTGAAGTAGACCAAAAGATCCTCAAAAGCTAGACATCATGCCGAGATCCAAAGAAATTCAGAAACAAATGAGAAAGAAAGTAATTGAGATCTATCAGTCTGGAAAAGGTTATAAAGCCATTTCTAAAGCTTTGGGACTCCAGCGAACCACAGTGAGAGCCATTATTCACAAATGGCAAAAACATGAAACAGTGGCGAACCTTCCCAGGAGTGGCCGGCCGACCAAAATTACCCCAAGAGCACAGCGACGACTCATCCAAGAGGTCACAAAAGACCCCACAACAACATCCAAAGAACTGCAGGCCTCACTTGCCTCAGTTAAGGTCAGTGTTCATGACTCCACCATAAGAAAGAGACTGGGCAAAAATGGTCTGCATGGCAGAGTTCCAAGACGAAAACCACTGCT
>NW_015536549.1:2509305-2524209 GCF_001515605.1 Sinocyclocheilus anshuiensis
ATCGCCAAGATATATGTACTGCTGCTGCTTCAAAGAGCCACGTGAACCGCATGTATTACTATTTATCTGTGCCTGGGCTACCATGCAGACAGGCTTAAATCTAGTTAGAGATTGCACTCTTTGTAGTTAACAAATAAACGTTGCGAGCTGATGAGATAAGAATCCCCAGCAAACACCTGAGCAAAATATCATAAAGTCATTTGATAATTGTCACTGACAACTTTTATACTCTTATTTGTATTGTAAAGCCATTATGAGCAATAAAAGAGTGTGACTCTGATTCTGCACGCAGCTAAAATCAACTGCACATTCAGCACAGCTAATGTAAACGTAGACCTTAAATGAATGTTACATTGAGGTTGCGCAGTTAAATATGACAAACCTCGGTTAAAGTGTATACAAACGGTGGCGTGTCCTCACGGCAATTACACACGCTTGACTGCTTGTTGCTGCAGCTGTATAAACACATTTGCGTAAATGCCACTGCTTATATGCTTAATATTTCGCTCCTGCATACGAATGCAAGACTGTTAAACATGACGCTTAGTTTAACATTTGTTTATGGTAGCTCATTTAGAAATGAAGGCATACCACGCAATATGCACAGTGAAATTAGTAAAAGAGTGTTCACTTATCTTTGTTCATTTTAGATGCTTTCTGAAGCGCGCTGCAACTGCTACAGCAAGCACTAGCCAAGTATTTGAATGTTGAGCAGCAAGCTCATTGGCGCCATGTGAATGATGATGTAATTATATCGGATTGAGTTAGTTACCATTTCTGAGAGTTTCATTACAGAACTTTGTATATATCTGAAAATATATTTTTGCCATATGGGTAGTCTGTGCCTGTGCGCCACTTTGTTTTAGAAAGCAAAGTGCACAGACACTTAGTTGTGATGAAAATGGTGACGACCATCGGTGGGCATGTTTTTTAGTAAAGCACCAAATGTTTTTTTTTTTTATCTTGCCTTCTTCATTTAGTTTAATTTCAGGTTAAAATCCAATTAAAATCCCTCAGAGCTGTAATCTACCCTAGAACTTAGATGTAATGTCACACATAAATTTGGCCACAAATTATAGTTTTTCTGCAACAAAGCTAACATAAATTATCAAGAAGCCATCCGTTCTACAGAAAACTGAGAAGAAACTACTGAATATTTCACAGATATAAAACTGAATATACTGTACAGTAAGATACAAGTATTAGCACTTGCATTTCTTGCAAATTAGGACAGAATTTTATAAGACACAATGCAATGAACTTTGAAAACTGTTATAAATCCAGCAGCTATTTTTACCTGATAAGCTCTCAGCATGGTGCTAACTTTGTTCATAAGTTAAAAACACAGTCAGTTACAAAACTGTCACATTTTTACAATGTGCACAGGACTACAGAAAGACTGAAAGGATACACTTCAATTGTGTTTATTTATTTGCATGTTTATCCCCAGTGATAATATTTAGTTTAAACTATAAAGTAATATGATATCTGAATATTTAATTTGTAATTTAAATAATTATTATCAAATAAATAATAAAATTAATCAAATTAATTCTAAAATAAATATTAGACTGCCATTTAAACGTTTGGGTTCAGTTGGATTTTTTAAATGTTTTTGGAGGAAGTGTCTTATGCTCACCATGGCTGCATTTGTTTGATTAAAAATAATGTGTAAACAGTGATATTATGGAATATTGTTATCATTTTAAATAAAAATAGTTTTTGATGTTGTTATATTTTAAAATGTAATTTATACCTGTGATGGCAAAGCAGAATTTTCAGCAGCCATTATTTAAGTCTTCCAGAAATCATTCTAAAATGCTGATTTGCTGGTCAAGAGACATTTCTTAGTATTATCAATGTTAAAAACAGTTGTGCTGCTTAAAATTTTTTTGTGTGGAGACTGTGGTACATCTTTTAGGATTCTTTGATGGATAGAAAGTCTGTTTTGATCAAGGTAATGCATGAATAAAAATTAAGTTCTTTCAAAAAAGAAATTTTTTGGCATCAAATTTATGATATTCAAGAGTTTTGTTTGAGAGACATGACAGCAGGTTAATCAGATAATATGCTTGAGCAAAGCTGTATATTAAACTTTTGTTCTCAGTGTAATATCTGATTTCAAAATTACCTGCCACATAAACTATGGTTGCTCATGTTGCCTCTTCCTGTCTAAGTAGGTGTTTCTTGATCAGAATAAACTGATCCACACAATCAAAAGTCTGGCTACCCTGTATTTAGCCCTTGACTTTTTTCCTCACAACTCTGCGTATGAATGTATTCGTAGGCATAAACGTGTGTATGTTTGTGCATATGCATCTTGGCAATATTTAGTCTGTCGGCATTAAAGGAAGAGTTTTGATTGGGTTCTGCTTCGTGAAGTGTATGTTTCCTAGATGTAAATATTTTCGTAGTCAGAATAGCACTGTAATTAGAGGACGCAGTCAGCCTAGCGTAAAGTGTGTGGGCTCCTGGCAGCTTTGAGGGTGGTGTATATATAGTGCATACAAGAGTTTATTTAACAGAGACACCATCCGTTAGACACACACTCAAACTGTCTGTCCCATCAGCTTTAGCTAGAGTCAATATCCTGTTTAGTCTCACAAAGGCCGTACAGTATGTCTGGCTCCTTCACACCTTTGGCCTCCATCTTGATCTTGTTCTCACAGTTCATGATTCAGGCATTGATTCTCATGTCTTTTGTGTGCTTTGCTTTGCCAAAGTGCTGAATCTCAACAAGTAGGCACTGATTACATTATCTCGACATCAAAGCACACAAACCAGTCTTCGGTGTACAAGTGTCAATAGTGCTATGCTAATGCACGCTAACACAAACAGGCCTGTTGACACTGCAAGCACAGACTTAGTCGCTCTCTCAGACTTCACTCTGATTCTGATTGTTTTTTCCGTCTCTTACCCAAACAGACAAGTCTCTGAAGCCACAGGGCACGATTCAGTTCTCTTTGGTTCACACAGAATGGGATTAAACCAGTTTTCTGCCTTCTCAGGACCCCAGAGTCGCCTGGGGCAGGACTGTTGATTGTGGGTTCGGGGAGGAAGGCGGCCGCAGAACATTAGTTAGCTGTCAAGTTTTCCAGTACGGAGGCACAGGATGTCGGTCGGATGGGGCTTCCCGTGTGAATGGCTGCACTGATGGGAAACTCAGGGAATATGGGGGAAATTGGCTGTGGGATTCAAACCGCTGCTCCTGAGACAATCCGTGGGGTTAATCTTCACATCGTTCCTCTCCTCCTTTTCTGGTTCCATCCGCCATTTTTGCTCGCTCCTGCCTTTCGCCCAGCCCATAATTTGCTTCTTTTGTTCTCACACAGTGAGAAGTTTGACAGTGTACATAAACAGAATTCCAGAGCAGCAGCGGCGTATGGAAAAAGCGCATATGGAGGCTGTTTGCCCGGATCTCTGGAAGGAACCAGTGAGGACCATCTATAATAGATCTGTTCTGCACTCAAGGTGTAGTCATTACCGAAGCTTAACGGACAGAGAGAAATACCGCACAAACACGTGAATGTGTTCCTCTAACAATCTCACTTTTCTCACGTTTCTCATGAGGTGAAAATATAACAGTGGTATGATGTTCGTGACCTTGTTTCTCTTTTCTCAAATGTTATGAACAGTTGGGACAGGATGTTCTGCCAGGGCATAAGCTTGTTTGGGTCATGTATTTAATTATACTTAAATGGGTGTTTCTTCAACTAAAAGCACTTTTATGTCCCATGGGTTGATTTCTATTAAAGTTAACAGATATCATTTTTTTTCTTTAGTTACATGAAGGTCACATCAAAATAGTTTTGGAAACGTTTTACAGTGCATTCAACAATGATTTCTCCTACTTTTCAAATGCCTTTTATGCATAAGTTGTTCTACCTAAGTAAATCCATCATAAGATATACACTACCATACAAAAGTTTAGGGTTGTGAGATTTTTTTAAATGTTTTTGAAAGCCTCTTATGCTCTCTAAGGAAAAATGAGACATGATATGAAGAATAATTCACATCAAGCTGTAAAGTTGTCAAACTGTACAAAAATAGTGAACATATTTCATTGTGTGTATTTGGGGTACATAAAATGCTATTTATGGTATTAGAAAGACAAATTAGGAAGCCATTTTTCCGTAAATGTTTGTAATGTCATTTTCACCACAGAATTGTGGTAGAAATTACAGTTGTTAATTTAGAGAAATATATTTGTTAGACATTGTTGGCAGACAAATTAAACTAGTGAGTGTGAAATGTGTTTGATGTCCTCTCATCCCAAAGTGTCCATAGCAGAAGAAACACCCAAATGTATTTATGAGGTCCAATTTTGAGGGGTTTCAAGCATGAATCTACACCTGTGTTGTACTTCTCTCTGAGGTACGCCAGAGGATATAATTCATGTTGTACCGCTACATGAACACCCACACTGGGTCAGAACACTAGAGTGATGACTTCATTTCTCATAACACACTTTTAAATTACATTTAGAAGCAAATTTATAAGGTTTTGGTGCATAGACCCAGTATCTGATTACCAATATGAGCAGGATTAACTTATGGCCATTTGTCGTTGAGTGCACTGGATGTCTTTCTGCCAAACAGCGGTTTTATGCTCCTCAATAATGCTGAATTGGATCATTTCCTGACCGTGACCTGGAGCATTTAGGAAAATGTTTGGCTTTTGGTGTCTTTCTTACAGACTTCTGCCTCTACACCTTCTAAGAGAACCACCCCATACTGCGAGGCAGAGCATAATGTGAAACACATTGCACATTTCTTGCTTTCAATCACACTAATTTTGTCTTATTCGCTATCATTATCTCTCACAGTTTACTTGTTTTAGGAGATACACGCAAATCTTTGCTGCTGTGTGAATGCCAAAGCAGGTCAAGTTGAAGTGATTTACAGCATGTGATAGTAAACCTGGAGGTGGGAGTGTCTGTGTGTAGATATGTGCAGGCAGAAAAACAACTCTCAATGCGAGTTACAGATGGAGCGCTTTAAACAGACCCCCTTAGGTTTATGTTTCATTTCTGTGTCAGGGTTAATATTGAGAGTAATATGGCTCAAATCAGTTCCATGCAGCGTGTTTAGCTCTGTGAGGAAAGCTTCAGTCCTGCAGGCCTCCTCTGAGTGGGATTTCCCAATACTAACACAAATAAGTCTAACACAATACAACGTTATATGGAACAGATAAACAAACAAAACACTGCATTGTTCTGCAAGCAAGTCACATGTTATAACTGTATGTTAGCGCTGCTCTTCACTGTACCTGATCCAGATCCAGTAGTGTGTGTGTGTGTATGTGTGTCTACTCGCACAGATTGGAACTAATGAACCTTGCCTGTGGTCACTGGGTTCAGGTCTTTATTGCTGCTGTAGCCCAGCACATTTCACCATAGTTTCAATCCTCCTAACGACCGTTTCACCACAGATGTTTCGACACAGCAGCACAGTTTTTACTGAGGTCGCTGTAACACAGCTCAAATGGACTACTTTGCTGTACCCTCCAACACAATTCCAAGTATGTACAAGTCAAGTGTGTAATATGTTAGTTGGTCTGAGACCAAATTATATTGACTTCTATACAAGTGGATTTTTATAGCTCTCTACTCTTGCTATGACTCATTGGTGTTTGTGAATAGAATTAAGTAATAGTAAATTTTATATAGAATAAAACTGGAACCCTATTTGAAAGAAAGTATTAATTTTCTTGCTGAAAAAATATAAAATTATTACTTTTATTCAGCAAGGATGTATTCAATTGTTCAAAAGTGACTGTAAAGACATTGTAACAATTTTTTTTATTGTAAATAAACACTGTTTCTATTTAAAAAAAAAAAAAACGAAAAAATGTTTAATGGTTTCCAGAAATAAATAACGCAGTTTTCAACATTGATAAAAATAAGAAATGTTTCTTGAGCACCAAATCAGCATATTCTAATGATTTCTTAATGATTTCTGAAGGATCATGATCAGTAATGAAAATTCAGCTTTGCATCACAGGAATAAATTACATTTTAAAATATACTGTATTAAAAGAGAAAACAGTTTTTTTAAATGTTCATAATATTTCATAACATTACTGTTTATTAATTTACTTCTGATCAAATAAATGCAGCCTTGGTAAGTGCAAGAAGCCTCATTAAAAAAAATCTTACCGACATTTAGGAGGTGAACTCTGGTAAATTGGGACACATTTTCACATTGAGATGGCTGGCAAAAATGTTCTAATTAACCTGAATACACGCATATACATACACGCACACTTACAATACTTAATTGAAACATAAATTAAAGCTCTTAAATCACCTGAGTTATGAAAGAGCAAACTAATTCAGGCTTCAAAACATTTCTGTTTGTTTTAGAGGCTTGGCAAATCAACCAATAATGTGAGTTTGGGGCGGGGCTACGTATTTGAACAATGGAAGACTAATAGACATACTGTACATAATGTGTATGTCAGTGAATATAATCTCATAATTGTGTCACCACCTCATAAAAAACTTTTTTGGGTTTTCTTCCCTGTTCTGGAGGGTCTTCTCTAATGTGATATACTGTTCTAGTTTTAATAAACGGCCTCTCTTTCTCTTGCTCTCTGTCTCTCTTTCTTTCGCACACTCCTTCTGGGAGGTGTTCTGTCAGAAATGTGTTCTTAATCAGGGCTGTGTTCTGCTGGGATATGTTAATGTGGAACACTGCTTCCCAAACCCTGTGGGTCCACTGCAGAGCCAGCGCAGAGCCAACTTTGGTCCAATGCTGGCGCGCTCACAGGCCGCTGACACCCCCCTGCATTAAAACATCCCTCTGCTCAACGTTAGCGAGGGGGGGGGTATATTCTTGAAAACCCCTGAAAGAAGTTGCCATGCAAAACAAACCCACTACAGTCGAGGAGATGTGGGTTAGAGGTAGATTGCTGTGTACTGCAGAGGACTATGGACTCTGTTCTCAGAATGAAAACACTGTTAAAGAGAAGTTAGCCTTCAGAAACTTTGTCTCGTGTTCACGCCTGAAGGATACAAACCAAGCTGGAGCACAAGTGTGTTGTTTTCCAGCATGCTGCTAAGAATAGCCATTGCTCTGGGTGACACTTTCAGGCAACATGAAATCACAATTGACCCTGTTCACTTTCTTAACAGGTTCCTGGTCTTAATGTGCATGATTCATCAGTGTGTGTTATTCCAAAGTCATAGTCTTCCATCAAAACAATACAAGTCCAATAATAACTTTAACAATACAATCAATTCCTCATGGATATAATCAAGCCCAGCCCTACTGTACATTATTTTTCCCATCGAATTTCCTGTTTTGCTCTGAAATATGCCGTATTACAGATTTAAAATGGCTTGGGAATGCCAAAACATAAAATTAAATATTATATATGGTAGGGTGACCATACGTGCCATTTTCCCAGGACGCGTCCTGGGAAAATGGCACGTATGGTCACCCTAATATATGGTACTATCTTAGTTTAGAAAATGAGTGTTCGTATGAACACCGGTAAACTGAAGTGCTTTGCTAGCAGGTTAATCACCCAAATGCATCTTATACATATGAGATCAATTTAAATGAATGCATCTGGCAGACACTTTTATGCAAATCTTTGTTTGTATTATTCAGATATATTCACAACATGATGAATAAATTAAGCACAAATTCATAAGATTATATTACAGTACTCATATATTGTTACTTCAGGATCTCAGGTATTTAAAACATTTGTGTTTAAATAAATATGTAAAATGTCTGAGTATTTGGTTTATTTTTGCTAAAACTGGACACCATTTTAGTCAGAGAAAGCGAATATGATAAGATGAAATATTCTCTAAATTAAATATTTTTTGTCAAAAGACAAACTATGACTACATCAAAAACTGAAAATAGTAATTTTAGGCAATAGTAATTTTAGTAATCTTAGAAAATAGTAATTTTAAAATTGGACATTTTCTTTTGCTTTTGTCATAGTTTTTGTCATTATATAGACAATATATTTGTTTTAGTGCATTGTTGCAGAAAAGGTGTATTCTCTCTCTCTCTTACATAGTGTTTTTTTTTTAGTATTATTTATATACTATTATAGTATTTATTAAGTTTCTTAAGACTTTTGTTATGTGCCGTTGCAATTTTTATTAGGTTTTTTTATATTTCTATTTAGCTTTAACAGATTTTTATTTAAGTTTTAGTAATTTTAGTACTTCAACTTATTTTAGTTTATTCATTTTTTTTTACATTTAAAAATTTTTCATATTAAAATTTTTATATTTTATTTTATTTTTAGATTTATGTCAGTTACCAAAACATTTTTTTTTATATAGTTTTAGTTTTAGTTAATGATAACAACACTGGTTTTACATAATATATGTTTTATATGTTTTCCTCAGCTATAGTGATCTGTAATGACATTACTGTAATTACTTTAATGGCTTCAGCTCCACTCAGGCTTTTCCATTTCCCGCTCTGCACTCGCTTGACACAATGCTGAGAGAAACCCTGCTCCGAATACTTGTCGCTTCCTGCTCCGCTTCCACTACACACTACAGCTATTATTACATTATTTCCTAAATGCTGTGTCTTTGTGTGTGATTATGTGGCTTACATGTATGTATGTGTCTCTCAACCTCTCCACCAGGTGTTGCTATTTGCTGAGCAGATCTGGCCTCCAAACCTCCAAAAAGAATGAGGTGTGTGAGGCAGAAAGATCAGGAGAGAAGGACAGATAGAGAGATTAAGACCGGCTGTAGTGTGTTCTCCTCTCATCTGGATTGAGTTAACATTCCAAACTCACAGACACAGCAACCGTATCCCAGTATAGTGGAGCTGTGCTCTTACAACTTACAACAAAGTTGTGTGTGTGTGTGTGTGTGTGTGTGTGTGTGTGTATGTCTGTGTGTGTTTGCATGCATTTGTGTGTGAGCAGGACAACCTCTCCCTTCACTGTCTGAGTGGATTCTCCCACGACACTCCTTCCTAATCATGCCACATTCCTTCTTCTCATCCATCCTTCTCTGCCTTGCTAAGAAAGAAGATAAGTGAAGCGTTTATGCTAGCATAATTGTAGAGCAGGGCTACTGTTTAGGTTGTGAGTAGTCACATGGCTGTTGCATCATAGTTTATTTAAATCTCAAGAGCTTGCAACCAAAGGAAAAAAGATATTGATATATAGATAGCGATATTGCTTAATTATTGTTTTGTCATTGCTGAGCTGGGGTTAAATTAGACCAAAATAAGGGGACACTGATGTGACATAGTAAACTCTCAGTAGCAGTTTTGAGTTGTGTATTCTCACAGGTTTTCAACTCAGGACTGCTTGTGTCAACAACACAATTTATACCACTGGACCAACATGTACTATGTACAATTTAGTGATATTTGTGGTCTTTATCTGTATATGTGTGTGTACTTAATTTTTGATTCATTGCTCCATTTTCTACTTTCACAATTTTTTTAATAATATAATATAATGATCTTTAATTGTATTTAATTCGGTTATTTTTATTATTTTAATAAAATAATAAAAATATAATATAACATAATATAATATGGTCCCACTTTATATTAAGTGGCCCTAATACCTGTGTACTTACATAGTAACTAGATGTACACAATCATTCGGAGGGTTGTTACATGTGTGTAGTTACACAAACATTACAGCTGTAGATACTATGTACCAATGTGTACTTACACTGTGGTTACATACTATGTACACATCTAGTTACTATGTAAGTACACAGGTATTAGGGCCACTTAATATAAAGTGGGACCTAATATAGTTTTTAATAAAATTATAATAATATATATTCTATTCAAATTATTATTAATTTGTTTTTTATTATTTGATTTGATTTGATTTTTTCCATACCACAATTACCACCAGATTTTAGGGTTCCCTCATCTCCAAACTCCTAATTGTACCCTTGCTGCTGACATTTCTGAGGAAAAAGAGATACCAGGCAGGGTCAAAGGTCAACCTGTATGACACTTGAAACTTGCCACCTTAATCTCTTGTTTGTACAGTATGTGCCTGTGTAGGTGTTTGTCGTGCGGGTTATGACTATCCCGGTTAATAAGGTCAGTGCTGTAGGCAAATACTCCTGCACCCTACCCTCTCTCTCTTTCTCTCCGACAGCTGTGAACTTGAACTCTTATTTACCTACGTGTGTTGAATTACACACTGCAGCCATACACACACACACACACACACACACACACACACTTACAAAGGCTCACTCAGCAGTGGAGATCTGGAGTGTTATAGACTTCATATACATTACTGCATTAAGAAACATTAAATTACAATCATAATCTGATGTTTTTGTTCACAGGTTGTGCAGCACATTTTAAAAACATATCTCACTTTAAATGCATATTTGTGTGCTATGGTTTACATATATACTTTGGGGACAAATTTGTCTCCAGAACTTAGCTAAATATGACAGAACCTCCCTTTACAAGGTTAGAGTTTGGGTGAAAGTTTGGGTAAAAGTACTTATAATTAGTTCCATATAAAAACATAAAAGTCTATGATACATCATAATTTAAATAGCTAAGTAAGCATGTGTGCAGTAAGTGTGTGTGTGAGTGCTTGTGTGTGTGTGTGTGTGTGTGTGTGCTGTGATGTCCCTCTTGGAACATATTTGATATTGGTCCTGCTCCAAATTATTTGACAGTAAATAATCTGATGACCCGTGTGTGTGTGTGTGTGTGTGTGTGTGTGTGTGTGTGTGGGGAAAGGTGTGAGTGCTTGTGTGTGTGTGTGTGTGTGTTGGGTAACAGCATTGTAGTTTCGTGGTGTCAGCTTACAAATACAGGTCTGCACACAGCAGGCTTCAGCTGTGCTTGGCTCTGAACTAGACTCTACAGATACTAGAGAGAGCAGAGGACGCAAAAGATGAAGTAAGACAGGAAGAGTAGGGAGGAGAGAGGAAGAAAAATCTAGAAAAGACGAGAAGAGGGAGCATGGAGGTCTTGGAAAGGTGAAAGTAATGGAATAAAATGACGGGACGGATGAACGTGGTTAAGAAAGAAATTCAGAAAAGAGCCGTCTCGTGGTGGGTAAAGGGTTGAGACAAGAAGGTGAAAGAAAGATGTAACTGGACTGGAGGGATGCAGAGCAAAGGTGGGTAAGGAAGGGTTAAGCATTCGGCTGGTGCAGCACAACAGGAAGGCTGTTCTTGGGCCATACTCCAAACAGATGTTCAATTGTTTCAGAGCTGTGCTTACACTGTTGGACTACGTTCCACCACTCAAGGGAGGAGGTGGGGCCGAAAACTCAGAGAACCCAGCTGCGGATGAGAGAGAGAGAGAGAGAGAGAGAGAGAGAGAGAGAGAGAGAGGTGTGGGAGGGGGAAATGCACTGTTTTTTTCTTTAACAAAAAAGGCATGTGTGTGTTCCAAAAAAACATTACCCCCAGGGAAGAGGGTAGGACAGAAAGATTCAAGCGTTTTTTCCCCCTGCATAAATAGCACTTTGAAGTGGGCGACAGAGGCTGGGGAGCCACTGCATATGCAAAACAGCTTCAGTGTCAGAGTTGCAGTGCAACTTTGGGTAGATGGGCTGCTCCCCTGAGGCCTGGCTCAACTGCATGACTAGTGTCTCACCTCTCTCCTGTTTTACATGACTTTGACTTTATGACTTTCTTCTTTCAGATGAAGTTATATTAAAAATTGTCTTAGATATTTCAAGCTGTTTCATGGCACTCAGCGGGTGTTGCATGCATCAGTCCAAAAGAAGTTAAATAAAAAGTGCCCATCCATAAAAAAAAGTGTCTCACACGGCTCCGGGGGGTGAACAGAGGCCTCCTGTAGCGAATCGATGCGTTTTTGTAAGAAAAATATCCATATTCAAACCGTAATAATCACTTTAATGTAGCTTATGCCAACAGTTGTACATGGAAGCAGGTCGGCTTTGCGCATGCACGTTTGTTAACAGGAGCAAAAGAAGCAAAGTTTCCTTACTTTAGCAAAGGAAAACCTGTCTCCTCTTGGCTTATATCGAAATCCTCCGACATTCTTCTTTACAAATCCTCGTTTTGTACTTCTAATTAGTGACCGTTGTTTTGTTTTGATCTCTCCCCTGCGCTTCCGCGTTCGTCACTTCTAAGTGGCGCATGCGCAAAGCCGACCTCCATACGTCATCCGCCCGGAACTGCTTCCAGTGTACAACAGTGAGCGCAAGCTACATTAAAGTGATTATTACGTTTTAAATATGGTTATTTTTCTTACAAAAATGCATCGATTCGCTACAGGAGGCCTCTGTTCACCCCCCGGAGCCGTGTGAGACACTTTTTATTAAGGATGGGCGCTTTTTATTTAACTTCTTTTGGACTGATGCATGCAACACCCGCTGAGTGCCATGAAACAGCTTGAAAGATCAAAGACAATTTTTAATATAACTCCGACTGGATTCGTCTGAAAGAAGAAAGTCATATACACCTAGGATGCCTTGAGGGTGAGTAATTCATGGGCTAATTTTCATTTTTGGGTAAACTAACCCTTTAATTTTTATGACAATTAAGCGTATTTATCAACTTAATTTGCATTGCTGTAATGTTAAACAATTACATTCTTATTACTATAATACAGTAATTAATGAGCAAGAGTACACAATGCCATTGGCAAGAGGCTGCAGTGATATTGTTTTTAGAAAACACAATATTCCAAAGAAGGTATTATAGAGTAATTTACATTTCAGACTAAATTTCGATAATTTGGTTTATGCATTTTTCTCCATGAAAATAGCTCCAAAAGAAGGCAAAGCATCAAACTTTGCATGTCTCACAGACTTCTTCTTCTTCTTCGTGTTTTACGGCGGTTGACAACCAGCATTTTTGTTGCATCACCTCCACCTTCTGCTCCGGACGGTGACACCAATCCTTGGGCTGACAAACTTGATGGAAAGATGGCATTACGCATACGTACACATACTGATGAATATAAACACACTCTTGACACCTGGTTTTGATATTATGTGGATCACATGTTTTTGTTTGTTCGTTTTTGTAGCCAAATTGGTTCGGAACAGTTGCTGAATAAACAATTGAACTGAACAATTATACCTATCTGTTAGACTGACAGTTCCCTTTCAGTCGGTCACTCTCGACGTCACGTTGGATGACCGACGAATTGGGATCCTACCCCTGCTCCTGACCTTCTGCGTAGAGAAAAAACTAGAGTCAAGCACGCTCTTCGTGGACTCTCGTGCTGGTGGTATGGCGCATCAGCGGCGGTGGTTTTCCCGGGTCGAGTGGGTTGCACACATCAGGCTGCACTACCCCCTGTGTGTGTTGCAGACGGCCATCTCCCCTGTGCACTTCAGCACACTAAAAGAGCAATTTCCATCTAAAAGAGCTTCACGGGTGGAACGTCTTTTTAAAGACGCGTCTTTTTAAAGATGTCTTACCATCCGTGTGTTTCTGGGTGCGGTCGTTACCTGGCGCCGGGTGATGGTCACGATCGCTGCCTCTCGTGTCTGGGCATGAAGCACGCTGAGGTGGCTTTCGTGGATGACTCATGCTCCCATTGCGGGGGTATGACCATCTCGGAGTTGCGGACCAGACTCCGTTACCTGCAAGGGGGCGGAGTGCCCGTGCCACTGCCTAGATCTGGGATTCCCTCTGGTGGCAGCCGGGGGCACCCTTTTTCTGGCAGTGGGCGGCAGGGAACGAGGGTTACCATACGTAACCGAGACGTTTTATTGATCACTGAGATAGCATTGACTTGGAATGAAGTTGGTTCAATATAAAAATGAAATAAAAAAATAGCTTAGAGTTTGTAAACTACTTTTGCCATGTTGCTGTGTGTAGTGAAGCTTCATTTAATGTAGAGTAACTGCTAGCATAGCTCACTACATTCTCCAAGTAGCTTGCCCAACATTGGTTCTCTACAACCTAAATATAATTGGAAAAATGGTAGAGAACAAGATTTTTTTTTTTAAAGAACAAGATTCTTCTTTAGAATGATTTTCACATAACAGATTTTCACATAACAGTAGTCAACTGCCAATTGAGAGGTTTTCAATTGTTTTCAATTTATTTTTGTTTTTATTTAATTTATTTAAATAATTTCTAAATTTGGCTTTGTCCCTTAAAATACATAATAATATAGGTGTTTAAATAAATTTGATAAATTTGATCACAATTAGTCTTAATTAAAAAATGCAAATAACTGAACCAAAACATGACGTTACTGAAATTAATAAACAATAAAATCAAATCACATGTAATGCATGTCATTTATAAAGCTTTTTCACCATAAACTGAAGGTGTTATTTTAAATATATCTTATGTACTTGTATAATATAAACTGTCACCGTAAATTATATTGTAATTCATATTCCCAGTGAGTGAACAGTACAGTATGTATGTTAATGTCTGAACCAGAATGACATTGTGAGAGATGGTAAAAGTGCATTAAGACAGGGCAGGCAGTATCACCCTGTGGCAGTGGAGAGCAAATCTCAGTTTATTTCAGAATCAGAAAGAGCTTTATTGCCAAGTATGTTTGCACATACAAGGAATTTGTTATAGTGTCACAAGCTTCCAGTACACGGAGACAACAACAACACACAGATAATAAAAATGAGATGTGAATAAAATACACATGCATAAATATAAACCACAAAAAAAGAATAAATTGTATGTACAGGTGTGCTATAGATGGATTTACACCTCAGCATCACACATACACACACCGCAAATGCACACAAGGTTGTATTTCGCAACCACATGAAAAAGAGCCAAGTTGAAACAATTGCTGGCCGGACTGAAGTTAATTACCCACATAAGACCAGCGCTGACCTCACTCAAAAACTGCCTACAGCCAGCATAATGTTAACTCACTCATACATACAGCAGGCTCACACACACACACACACACACACACACACACACACACACACACACACACACAC
>NW_015536549.1:2524572-2527651 GCF_001515605.1 Sinocyclocheilus anshuiensis
CACACACACACACACACACACACACACACACTCACACACACACACAATCGCTGAACATCGGCCTCGCTCTCTTGAACTCATGGCAGAAAGCATAGTCTTCTCCATTGACTCCCAGAGTGTAATAAACACATAACCTCAACAGTCAACACTGCTGCAAACAAAAAAATCTGCTCTGTGAGAAACAAGATAGGTCACTGATAAGTCTGATCTGTGCTACAAGCAGGTTTACCTTTTTATGGTTGGTTTTATGGTTTAATGGTCAAATGAATGATTTGATCTTTCCTTATTTGAAGTTGTCATTAACTAGTCTATTCAGTGGGTTGATATTATAATTTAAAGTGTGTTGTGTGTAATTAATTGTTGTTGAAGCTGTTGTACTTTAAAATTCTGGATTTCTAAGCTACAAGATGTTTTTTTACAGGTCTGTTTTGCAGACCAATGTCATAAAATATTTAGGAAACCTGTTTGGAAAGAGTTTAGAAATTTCATTTGGTGACTCAAGTGCCATGGAAATGACACACTTCTCCTTTAACAGCTTTAACTTCTGAAGTGTTTTCCTTGTACTTTCCTTCGTGAAAAAAAAAAAGTGTTTGTTGTACTTAATTGTACTAAATGTGCACTTGTAGTATACTTAGAAAAAAAAGAACTTGCAGATAATAAAAAGTGAACTTGCAGATGATAGAGATAATATTAATGAATTAAAAGGACACTTAAAGAGTGTACACATTCGTGACCCAGTTTTAAATTTACTTTTAAAAAGTGCACTTTGTGCAAGTGCAAAGTGCAAGTTTTTATATCATTGTTTTTAATAATCTTCTGTCATGTTTTAAAGAAGTACACTTTTGATGTGGTGACTAACATAGGCCTTCTATAACTGTAGTTTTATTTGATATTACATTTAAAAGTTACAGTGCGTTTGGCAATACACTTATACCATAGACATCATTTTGAAATTTAAAGATAGAAAAAGTTCAAATTCAGCTAATTGCATTTAATAACATTTGAACTATAATGCATTTTCATGTAAATTTGAAATAACATGCAATACGTTGAGTTTGTGTAACCCCTCTGGTTTTACTCCCCTCACTCACTCAGAGCGGGATTCAAACCTGCATTTCCAGCATGGGAGGCAGGTGCACTAACAAGGACGCTAAAGACTGCAGCCTCTAGCATCAGTCGCTAGTGCGCCTCTTGAGATCAGGGGAGTGAGGTTTACCTGCACAGCTCTTACCAGCTGGCCTCCATTACACTCAGCCCCCTAAACCCCACTCCCATCCGGGTCACAGATCTCCAGCAGGGGTGCTCTTATTCTTCTTCCAGAGATAGTCTGATTAACCTCCCACTCTGTGGCCTGGTGTCTGGCAGGGTCCGGTTTTAGCGACACATACTTGGAGGATATGAATTTAGATTTACACTAACTACACTAAGGGAGACTGTGACCATATTAAACCCAATAAATCAAACAGGGAATATGATACTGATGTTTTCACAACTCCCTTGGAGGGATTGGCCATTGGTACAATTAAATCACTGCAGTGTTATGTGAACCTTGAACCTGTGAGTCACACAGACACAAACATCCTGATTGCTGTATTGTAGGTTACTCTACTAGGCCAGATATGCCATTGAACAGGTGGCGTTTGTCAAGGGTGTATGTGTGTGTAAAATGATTCATGCTGACTCAAAGTTTGTGTTTGAGCAGCAGACAGAGTGGCTGGCATCTTGAGGAGGTTTATCACAGAGCGTTCTGTGTACCTACTGAATTAACCCTGAGTCACAAAGCAGGCTGGGATTGAGACAGAGCCATAAAAGAGCCATCTGATAAGCTTTAATGAAATCTAGACCGCATGGCCTCTTGAAAACAGTACCTCAAGACAAGACGGGCTGCTCCACCCATGCAGCTGAGAGAAGAGAATGAGGACCAGCTTGCATAAAGTAATTGAAATAGTTACACTACTTATTACATTTTAAATTAGCATATAAGAATGATTTCTGAAGGATCATGTGACTCTGAAGACTGGAGTAATAACTGCTGAAAATTCAGCTTTGCACCACAGGAATAAAATACATTTTAATATATTGAAAATAGAAAACAGTTCTTTCAAATTGTAATAATATTTCACAACATTACTATTTTACTGTATTTTTGCCTCAAATATAAGACTTCTTTCAAAAACATTAAAAAATCTTACAGACCACAAACTTTTGAACAGTAGTGTATATGTTTATATAGATATGTTTATAATTTACAAAACTTTTTTTTTATTCAAACCATTTGGACAGTTCTATTCTGGACAGTTCGTCTAATTTTTTTTTAAACAGTTGATTTCAATGCAAAACAAACTGTGGTAACTTGATTTATGCTATTAACATCATAAAAAATAGACAGACAGAAAAATCATGAGAGCTCTTCACGCTATTTGAAGGAGATGCTATATTGATTTACTATGAATGAACATTGTAAAATAACTGCAGAATTTTGGCAGAAACTCTGGTTGCAATAGTAAATTTTAGGGGTGTTGCAATTTTCTTCAGGGTAGATACTGATCTGTATTTCCTCAATTCCTGAGTATTTGCAATCATTAATTATCAGACCACAACCACCGCGGTGTTTAAAGCATGATTCACTCACAGTGAATGAACACTTACACACACAATTCTCTTTCATTCTCTCCAGTTACAGTTTTGCAATCCTGAAGAATATGACTTAAGATTTCCATTACGCTGAGTGAAACCCATTTTCCTTTTCGCCGTTTCCAAAATTCTTCAGACCATACAGTTTTGCGCAACATAAATAAACAATTGTTCCATGTCAGTGATTCCGAAACAAAGCATTGGATTTAAAAGTAGATGGGGGTTGCCAAATCCAATACCTCATCATTCACCCACTCCTTCTTACAAAGGGAGGTTCGTTTTCTTGTCTGATGATGTGAATTATCATGCATCATTCCATTTTTTAAAATAAACACTCTTAAGACATTTATTCCTCATTATTTCCAATGGAAAAAATTAGACCCAATAGGAAATATCTCAAATATGTGTCAAATATGTGTTCATTTCTCTTTGTCCCTATATGGAC
>NW_015536549.1:2530085-2537618 GCF_001515605.1 Sinocyclocheilus anshuiensis
CTCTTGAGATCAGGGGAGTGAGGTTTACCTGCACAGCTCTTACCAGCTGGCCTCCATTACACTCAGCCCCCTAAACCCCACTCCCATCCGGGTCACAGATCTCCAGCAGGGGTGCTCTTATTCTTCTTCCAGAGATAGTCTGATTAACCTCCCACTCTGTGGCCTGGTGTCTGGCAGGGTCCGGTTTTAGCGACACATACTTGGAGGATATGAATTTAGATTTACACTAACTACACTAAGGGAGACTGTGACCATATTAAACCCAATAAATCAAACAGGGAATATGATACTGATGTTTTCACAACTCCCTTGGAGGGATTGGCCATTGGTACAATTAAATCACTGCAGTGTTATGTGAACCTTGAACCTGTGAGTCACACAGACACAAACATCCTGATTGCTGTATTGTAGGTTACTCTACTAGGCCAGATATGCCATTGAACAGGTGGCGTGTTTGTCAAGGGTGTGTGTGTGTGTGTGTGTGTGTGTGTGTAAAATGATTCATGCTGACTCAAAGTTTGTGTTTGAGCAGCAGACAGAGCGGCTGGCATCTTGAGGAGGTTTATCACAGAGCGTTCTGTGTACCTACTGAATTCACCCTGAGTCACAAAGCAGGCTGGGATTGAGACAGAGCCATAAAAGAGCTATCTGTTAAGCTTCTAATGAAATCTGAAATCTAAATTCTAATGAAAAAAAAAAAGATGGATTTCTCTTGAAATCTGCACCTCAAGACAAGACAGCCTGCTCCACACATACAGCTGAGAGGAGACCAGCTATGAACCAGTCATACCGAGCACTGGTCACCATATATAAATACTTGGATCAATATACATTTTGTGGATTTTTTAACATTGATAATAATAAGAACAAAGTTTCTTGAGCAGCAGATCATCATAGAATAATTTCTGAAGAATCATGTAACACTGAGACTGGAGAAATGGCTGCTGAAAATTCAGCTTTGCATCACAGGAATAAAATACATTTTTAAAACATATTAAAATAGAAAACAGATCTTTTAAATTGTAATAATATTTCACAATATTACTGTTTTGCTGTATTTTTGCCTCAAATAAGTACAGCCTGAGCATAAGAGACTTCTTTAAAAAACATTTTAAAAATCTTACAGACCACAAACTTTTGAACGGTTTTGTATATATATATATGTTTATAATTTACAAAACACACTTTTTAAATTCAAACCATTTTGAAGGACAGTTCTATTTTGGCTTTTACCATGGTAAAAGTTTATGTCAAAAATTGTGAAAGTTCTTCACACTATTTGAAGGAGATGCTATATTGATTTACTATGAATAAACATTGTAAAATAACTGCAGTATTTTGGCAGAAACGGTGGTTGCGACAGTAAATTTTAGGGGTGTCGCAAACTTTCATCAGGGTGGAAAAGGATACTGATCTGTCATTCCTCAATTCCTGAGTATTTGCAATCATTAATGATCAGACCACAACCACCGCTGTGTTTAAAGCATGATTCACTCACTGTGAATAAACACTTACACACGCAATTCTCTTTCATTCTCTCCAGTTACAGTTTTGCAATCCTAAAGAATATGACTTAAGATTCCATTATGCTGAGTGAAACCCATTTTTCTTTTCAACTTTTCCAAAATTCTTCAGACCGTACAGTTTTGTGCAACATAAATAAACAATTGTTCCATGTCAGTGATTCCAAAACAAAGCATTGGATTTAAAAGTAGAATGGGACTGCCAAATCCAATACCTTATCATTCACCCACTCCTTTTCTATAAAGGGAGTTTTGTTTTCTTGTCTGATGATGTGAATTATCATGCATCATTCCATTTAGTTTTTTTAAATAACCGCTCTTAAGACATTTATTCCTCATTATTTAAAAAAAAAATGAGACCAAATAGGAAATGTGTCAAATATGTCTCCATTTCTCTCTCTCTTTGTCCTATGGATCTGTTTACTGCATAATACATACTGTATACTGCCTGCATAAAATAAAACAAAAAATATGTAAAATAGGATGGCATAACCCGAACCATAAACATTTCCTAGTTTGCTATATTGCACAACCACTTTATGTTATGTGTATAATGATTATTTTGTTTTTTAATCCAAATTTTGCTCTAAAAATATAACTTTTGGCAGTCCGATCAAATAATGAAATCAAGAAAGAGGTGAAAATAGTAGATATTCCTTGTGGTACATTTAACATAAATGAGAGGTCAAGTTGAGCACACTGCATTGTGGGATACCCTGTACAATGTGCTCTTTTGTATACAAATGTTAGCAAATGCACTATAGGTCATCTGGTTACTCTGTGTATACACAAAATTTGCATACTGTGTACAGTACAAATAATATATAGTGTAGAAATGGTACAAGCAGTATGGCAGTATGCTATTCCCGAGCATAGACTCTCTCTCTCTCTCTCTCTTTCTTTTTTCTCTCGCAGCTGGTAGATCTGTTTGGAGGCAGACGGTTGCCATGGTGCGGTTGCCATGTGGCTGTTGTCTTACTCAGACAGGCCCACACACTGTCAGTAGGAGGACAAGAGGTGAATCACTATGCTGGACGTGTGTGAGTGTGTGTGTGATGGAGGCCACCGTGCTGTTCACAGCTCCATCTGTACAACACTCACACTGTTTTTGATCAATTCTGCCATGTTCTTATACCTATACTGCACCGTTGTGTAATATCTGTCCCCCGTCAACTTAACACCAAAGGTCTTGCAAGCCTATTAGTGTATTTTGGCAGGGGATTCGTTTGCTGAACATATTTCTGATCATTTATTCTGACAAGTAGTGTAAAGTTTTACTGTATATTGTGAATCATTGTTAAGTTTTTATGGTAAAGCCATATAGTGCTGACACTGTTGAGTACAGTTGAGTTTAAGAGGTTAAGAGCTGTAAAGTTGACAGTTTCACGCTATGAGTTTTAACAGTAGAAACATAATATTCACTTTGCTCTGTTAAATACTACTGGAAATAGATGCTGTGTGTGTTAAACACTGTAAAGTTAACTACTGTCAAGAATGCAGTATCAGTCATAGTTCACGGATACGGTGCACTTTGTCCTTTGACTATAAAAAAATCTTTAGAAACAAAAACATACATACTTTCCCTAAATCTTAAATTACAAATATTACAAAAATGATTAAGATTTTAAAGCTGTTATAATTAAAAAAAGTTATAAATTATTATTAATATTATTATTATTATGCCAAAAAAGTGTATAGTTAAGTATATAATAATACAATATAATATAATATAATATAATATAGCCTCAAAATTTTATTTAAATAATTTTAAAATCATGATCATAAATCATAATTTCTATTATCAAATGTAATTTCATAATGAAAATAATAAATTTTATACAATTGAAAAAAATATATATATAAAATTATAATTATAGATATATAATAATATACAATAAAATGAAGTAAGATGTAGATAAAGTGCTGTATGTATTTTGATCTGTATAAATAAAATTTGTTCAATGTTGATATTTATTTATTTCAATATTTATTTCAAACACTTTTCATTGAAAGTGTCGTAACACGATTTTAGCTCCTCCAAATATCCAAACCATTCAGGTCTTTTAGTGGAAATACACGCACTATGGCCGTCTGACTGACTGGTTTGTCGCAACTTGGTACTTGTACAATGAAAATAATAAATTTTATACAATTGAAAAAAAAATATATATAAAATTATAATTATAGATATATAATAATATACAATAAAATGAAGTAAGATGTAGATAAAGTGCTGTATGTATTTTGATCTGTATAAATAAAATTTGTTCAATGTTGATATTTATTTATTTCAATATTTATTTCAAACACTTTTCATTGAAAGTGTCGTAACACGATTTTAGCTCCTCCAAATATCCAAACCATTCAGGTCTTTTAGTGGAAATACACGCACTATGGCCGTCTGACTGACTGGTTTGTCGCAACTTGGTACTTGTACTGTTTTTGTTTGTTTGTCCTGTCTTAAGCAATTTTTTCCCGATCAGCTTTACTAGGAACGAACTCCTGGACATCAGAAATAGCACACCAAATAACTTTCTGCCGACATTTGAGCATTCAGATGTTTTACTGGACATTTTAGTCGGAGGAGCTGCGATACTATACAAGTGCTCCAGGCGACGCAAGCGAGAGAAGCACGCCGGCGCGCTCGTTCTCTGATCACTGTTTGGTTCATCTTCTACCAGCCTAAAGGCAGAAACTCAAATCTGCTAAGCCTGTTGTGAAAACTGTAAAAAGATGGACTGCTGAAGCAGAGCAGGATTTACAGGCCTGTTTTCTGTTCTCATGTCAGATGTGTATGTATGTAGATGTATGTATGTACAGTATGTATGTATGTATGCATGTATGTATGTACCAGGAGCACCTTAAAAAACCACAACAAATTCCTCGTGTGTTTGCACACCTGGCGAATAAAGCTAATTCTGATTCTGATTCTGATTCTGACTCTAAAGTTGATCTGTGTGGTCGTAGGAGTAATGTAGGAATAAGTTGGCATGCTAAAATGTCGGAGGAGAGGCCATCTGTCTGCTCTGTTTATTCTGATACTCCTTCATGATGTAACATTGAGTCAGGCTCACGTAGGACGGAAAGAACGGAATGGAGGAGTGTCACTACTTGACCCATTGTAACACACTGTGGAGGTGCCCCTGCAGGGTCTGTGTGCAAAACTGTTGACTCATGGGTAAAACATCCAATCTACGCTGGTTATGATGCATGAGCACTTCCACACTGACATACCAAAGAAAGGCGTCAATTTTGGAAGACCATCAGCTGTTGCTTTGGATTTTGGGATTTTCTGCTGAAACCCACCCCTCTGGCTCATGAAGTGATATATTAAGTGTTCCAAATTCTTTCTCTGGCTGTAGATTTGTCCAAAAATGAGTTCATGTGCTCTTGGATGAACTAGTAGATTGAGTTATGCACTCACTGTCTCGTGTAGCACCAAAGTAGTGTGACCAGACATCCTTGGTTTTTGAAATAATTGATGTGAAGTTTGGAATAATTTTTTTTTTTTTTATGTTTTTGAAAGATGTCTCTTATGCTCATTAAGTCTATTATTACAAGTTATTAAATCAAAATTACAGTAAAAACAGTGATGTTGTGAAATATTATTGCAATTTAAAATAACTGTTTTCTATTTTAAAATATTTTAAAATGTAATACTTTCCTGTGATGTCAAAGCTTATATTAATTTAACGCTTGATTATTATCAGTTATTATTGGTGCTCAATTATTGCTAAAGGTTCTTGTTATTATCAATGTTGAAAAACGCATATTATTTAAAATATAATAAAATATATTTTGTTTCACAGCAGTAAATAAGTCATACAGGTTTGGACTGACATGAGAGTGAGTAAATGATGAATTTTCATTTTTGGGTGAAGGCTTGATAGCTGTCTGCCAAACTGCTATGCAAATAGATGCATTGTAGGAGCACACAGGGTTTAAATTGGGCCGGGGCCGTCCGGGGTTTGAGCCCCGGCACATTGACTGGACATTAATGCTTCATTAATAAGTAAGCATCACGAGGTAAAAAATTCAAAATTAAAAGTTTTTATATTTAAAATACAGTTAGTTAGGCAACATCACACAACGTTTTCACCATTACGACTGTTTAATAGTTCAATAAACAGTTCAATAAGCAAGTACAATAATATTAAATCACTTAGCCTACATTTTAGGCAGAACCACAGCGCATCTCACAGAAACCAGCAGGTTCATTGCTGATTGATTCCGTGTTCTGAACGAATCGGTTGAGTCAAACATTATTATAATTGAATTTATAGATTAAATGTAAGAATTTGAAATGAAAAATGAAGTATTAATGAGTTTAGGGGGGAAATGCCCTCTATAAAAGTAAAAAATGCCCTTGGATTAAATATAAAAAACATGCAGATTTATATGTCACAGCTGATAGAAAACTGATAAGAATATTGCTTCAGAATAAATCATATTGTATGATTTTTTTTATTATATAATATATATTAGTGGTGTCAAACGATTAATGGCATCCAAAATAAAAGTTTTTGTTTATGTAATATATGTGTGTACTGTGTATATTTATTATGTATATATAAATACACACAAATGCATGTATATATTTAAGAAAAATATGTTATATTTCTATATTAAATATATTTCTATATAATATAAATTATATAAATATATACATGTAAATATTTTCAAAATATATACTGTAAGTATGTGTATTTATATATACATAATAAATTTACACAGTACACACACATATATTACGTAAGCAAAAGCTTTTACTTTGGATGCGATTAATCGTTTGACAGCACTAATATATATATATATATATATATATATGCCCCAAACCATAGAGCCCCCCCACATATCAAATCCCAATTTAACCCCTGGGAGCACATACTATATAATATAGCCAAAAGTATAGGTTGGGATATTTAGGTTAAAAGAAAAGCCTCTGTAAACTACATGTGATTGACAGAGGATGTGCAGTGGTTTGACTGATTGGTGGCCTTCTCTTTAGGCGCTCTGGGATGAACACTGTTAGCTTTTAGTGTTTGAAATTATGGTAAGTTATGAAAGCAGCACTGGCCAGATGTAGAGCAGACATAACAAGGTCTGGATGGGTGAAACTGTTTACATTCTCATTCCAGAAACAGGATGCACTGCTGTCCTCTCTCTCTCTCCACCCTTCTCTCTCCCACACTGAAAAAAAAAAATTGTGTAGAAAAAATTTTTGCTCAGAAAATGCTAGTAAATTTACAAAGAAATCCCAAGTAACACACTAAATTAAATGTAAAATTTTGAAGCAGAAAATATTATATAGTATTTTGTTTAATTTACAACTTTGAAAAATTATTTTTTTGATTGCATGTCTGCTTGACAGTAAGTCGAGACTTTGTTGCAATATTATCTATTCAACTATTTAACATAAGTACCATACATACAGTGGTGTGAAAAAGTGTTGGCCCCCTTCCTGATTTCTTATTTTTTTGCATGTTTGTCACACTTGTGGATAATACCAGCATTTAGGCTTTAAAATGACACATGCATGTAGAGGTGCCATATGTGCAAATGTTATGGAAAAGCTGCAGAGAAAGCTGAAAACTCCATTCAGTCATGTTAGCATTTTCTTGCATTTTATGGAATAATTTATTCCGAGAGTGTCAGTTGACCAAAGAAGCACACACAAAGTCAACCTAAGAGGTTAACAGACAAACATATCTTGCTATATATGGATGGATCTCGATCTTCCTCTCTGTTCTGTTTATCCTAACATATACGCTTCAGATATCCTTGTACATTTTGTAATACACTGTAGCTTTTCACCCCTGTATTTCTGTATTTCTCTATTGCCTTTTCCTCTTATCTCAATCCCCAGTGCTCTCTTTCCACACTTTACTCCATCGCTTCACTTTCCCCTCCTCCTCCCTCTCTCTGCCTATCCCATCCTTTCCGTTCCATCATCCAGTGTCTTCCCATAGCTCCAGTTACATTAATAAACGGTGACGTCCGTGTTCAGCAG
>NW_015536549.1:2537832-2548713 GCF_001515605.1 Sinocyclocheilus anshuiensis
TGCCTGAGAGCTGCACTTGAGCTCTAGAGCTCTTCATTGGGCTCCAGTCTCTCCTCCTCCTGCCCCCTTCAAAACACATCCGGCCACAGGACACAAATAACTACATGCAGCTCTCTGTAATGATACATAGTGGCCCCAAAGCTGGAACTACAGCATGGGGAGAAATTGTGCTCTTTGCTCCCCTGCTGGGCCTATCTCTCCGAGTGAGGAGTAGCTTGGAAATCAGAGATAGAGAGAAACAGGGGAAAAAAGAGAAACAAACAGATAAAAATGATCACCATCCCTCTTCATCGACCTTCTACATCTCCCCTACTAGATACTTCTTGGCCCACACAGGAGGTTTTGCACTCACAACAACATTCACAAGTAGTGTTGAGCAGTCAAGGCCAACAAACAAATGAAAATCCTCAGTGTTTTGCTCAGTTTTGAGTTTTGATCAGAATGATGACACTTCTAACACACATGGCCATCAAATGATTCAGATTCACACTACTGTAGATTTCCATCCCTAGCAACTGTCAGATGTGTCACACTGACAGTGAAAAATTAATGTTCAGAGAAATAAGTAAAGACATTTGGTACAACATAATTTATGAAAATAGCCTTAAAGTGTGTTTTTAAATTGCTATGCAATGTTTGGCACATACATACATACACACAAATTATAATGTTGAAATATAAATTATACATTCAGAATTTTATATAATATTAATATATAATATCCTCGGTCAAGCTGGTCTGTTTTCTGATTTACAAGGTTTTGGACACCAGTCTGGTAGATCTGCTAAACACCTGCCTCCTGCTAGTAGACCATCTTAAAGACTAGCCAACTGGCAAACCAGTTTAGGTTACATTCATTAATTTACTGTATTTTATCAAGCCAACAAGAAACTTTAGATCTAGCTGGTCACTAAACATTTTTTTATTTTTTTGGTTTGTGTGAGAGACCTCAGTGTTTTTACAGTCTAGTCACACAATATGTTTTTGTTGAAGGATCTTTACAACAGCTCAGTTGCCGTGTGGGCCTGTGGAAACCCGAGGACAGTATTTAAACAGGACTGAATGTGTGAGAATGCTGGTTTTCAGTATGCTGCTGGGATTTTAATGACCGTTTTTATGCCATGTCTGGCAGCGCTCGGGGTTCTCAGGTGGAGTTTAACCAGCCTTGTGTCACAGCAGAAAGGTTTTTGGAGATGGGTGGGGTGGGATGGAGGTGTGCTATCCCTGTTTTCTCTGAGAACAGAGACTCCCTGTGTTTCAGCAGCATCTGGACAAAATCAAACTAGGCCATACAGGGAGAAAACGAGGGTCTGAGAGAGAGCGAGGTCTCTACTTCCTCTCGCCAATGTGCTACGGCCACTGTAGGTAAAGCAAAGTTCAACAGGAAATTGAATTATAAGAAGCAGAAATGATTGCTCTGTGGCTAAATGCTCCACCATGTTTTGTCTGTGGATGTATTAAAAGGCACGCCGGAACATGTCTTTGGACAGATCCTGAGAAATATCAGACCGACATGTTAGCTTTAATCTGAGGCAGACGTCAATTGTCTAATGATTTCCCAAACATGGTCTCGCATAGCAGATTAATTGTGCTGATTTTTTGGCTCTGCGCTGTACCACATAAAGAGAAGGAGACATTTTCCCACAGTCTTGTATAACACCGGCCTATACAATTTCCACATGACAGCTACATGTCAGAGGCCTATCATTAAGTCAAGAATTATTTCCATGTTCACTATCTCTAAATGTCAACATCTTTGGATTCTCAAGGAAGTTCTTTTACAATGACAGCTGTCAAGTCTTTATGAATTAGAATGTCATGTTTAGCCTCCTGTTTGTCTGCTGCTGTTGTCATGGAGACCGAAATTCCACAAAGCATCTCATTCTTGATAAGGTTTGCTGAGCACATCATGTGAAAAACATGAAACATCAACACGGTCTTATGAATCTGCATACTGTATCTACTACAGGTGCATCTCAATAAATTTGAATGTCGTGGAAAAGTTCATTTATTTCAGTAATTCAACTCAAATTGTGAAACTCGTGTATTAAAACTCATTTACATAACTTCATTATGTGAAGCTGGAGCTGTTAAGACTTGATATCTACTCATTCAGGTGTAATAGAAGCTCTTTGAGATACTGCTTACCAATATTTAAACACCTCTGTAGCATTTTATTTTTAGCTAAAATATGATGGTTAATAAATTAATGATGACAACGCAGGAATTACTGCATTGCACTGATTTTCAATAATTCAGTGTCTAGATAATCTGTTTATCCCAGGAAATTTTTCAGGTTTTCAACTATTGTGCTGTTTGTACTTCTTTATGGCTTCATCGGGATAATATACTAAATAAATGTAAATTCTGCCATCAGCACCCTCATGTTATTCCATACCTGTGTTTTTCTTCTGTGGAACACTAAAAGGATATTTTGAAGAATGTTTCAAAAGCAAAGCAAATCTGATTTTGTCTATGCTGTACAATAAAAGTAATTGTGGTCCAAAACATGATTGGACCTGTGACATTTTTCCAAAGTATTTTCTTATGCATTTCACAGAAGCAAGTCATACATGTTTGGACTGACATGAGGGTGAGTAAACGATGACAGAATTTTTATTTTGGGGCAAACTATCCTTTAGGGTCAGGGTTAGGGTTAGTATGTTAAAACAGTCCAAGTTGAATACTGAAAAAAATATGGCTATGTAAACATGGGTGGTCATATGTTAATGTGTTCATGTTTGTGACGTCATTACAGTGATGATTTTTGATTGCCTTGTTTTGTCAGCCTCTTTTAGATTTTTAAAAACAATTCTAAACAAATATGTTGGTGGATTTGATGTGAGAGGACAACATGGGATGGACTTTTTCACTGGTCTGTTATTGTGGACTGGTATTTTGGCCAGAAGTGACAATTTAAAGTTAAACCATCTTAACGATGGATTTGTTTCTTACAAACACACAGATTTTTCACTTCAAAAGACATTAATTGATGGACTGGGGTTGCGTGGATTACTTGTGGATTATTGTTATGTGTGTAAGGGTATATACATTTTCAGTTAATGTAGATTTTTGGGTGAACTACAGTATTCCTTCAATATTTAGACTGGAGAGCTTTGCCTTGTCAATGTTGAATCAGTGGTTATCAAATGGTTTTGCTTCAGGGCCCAAATGTTACATTGTTACATTCACACTGGACCAAAATTGTTTATTCCACTAAACTCAGACATTAAAAGTTTTAATTGCATGTCATGCAACTTGTCAGTGTGGGCATCTGCAATCTACCAGGTGACGGATGAAATTTGATTGGATGCACAGCCTGTGATCTCAACAACATCTCCTCCATTTAAAAAGCCTATTCATTCTCTGTCCATTATTTCCAGTATTATGTGAATTTGGCATTGTTTATTCTCTGCTATTGCAGACCCATTTTTGAAAGCCACTGAATATGTCTGCACTGTTCATTTCAGTTTCAAAAGAGCAAGGAAAACCCTCCTTCTAAAACTTTTGGAATAAGGTGATGCATCTCTTAACAGACAGACATTAGCTATTCTGAGAGTAGAAAGGGTTGTCCTATCCTTGACATGACTGCGTGAGTCCTTGTCTCCACCCTTGTCCCAAATACTAAACGAGAATGGAGGCACATTTGCTTAATCAGCAGAAAGCAGAAACAGCTGCTGCGCTCTGCATGCAAAAGAGACCAGACTTGGTCTGCTTGCCTTTAAATCAAAGCAAAGTAAGACACTTTTTTATCTTTTGTACATCTTTCAACCCTCTGGCTGGCTCGCTTTAATCTGATAACCTGATCAAGACCTGCCTCTCACTTTAATGGAAGACTTGGATCATCTCCCAGGGCACCCTGGGATTTGTAGTCAGCACTCCTTTGACATCGCCTTTGAAAGTTGCTGTTGTCCCCAGACTTCCTCCGCATGGTAACAGGATGAGGTTAATGAATAGCAAAAAATTAGTCCCAGTGGATAAGGATTCCCAATAGGGTGGCTTCTCTCATTCTCTCTTTCTCACACACACACAAGCAGAAACACACCTCTTTTGTGCCACTCTGCTGTGCAGTAGATTGAGATGCATTTTGGTCCCACAGAAGCTGATTACTCTAGCTGTAACCCAGGAGACTCCTCTGTCCTCAGCCAGGAAACCAGGATGGGAGAAGTGACAGGAAGTTGGGAAGGGGCTGCTAGCTAATTAATTACAAGTGAGCTTGTGGGAATGCGGAGCCTAAATGCAAGTCATCTCCCTAGATGAGTGTGTGTATATGTGTGAGAAGTGTGTGTAAATAACACACAGGTCCCTGTGAAGGGACACAGTTAACAGTTGGAGCCCAGGACACCTAGCAAACCAGTGGCCGTGGGGCTTCTGGAGCAAGCGGAGCTCTGTAAATGATGCAGATGCCAGATGTAGCACAGCTCGCTTCCTGTTTAACCTTATTCTCGTGACGTCCTTTATGCTTTATAAAGCATCTCCTGTCAGTAGTTAACCCTCTACTGGCAGGATTTTCAAATAGTGGTCCATGGAAATAAAACATGATTTTATTTAAAGAATAAATTTATAATGTGAATAAAATTATATATAATTTATTTAGTACTATTTATTTTGTGGTAGTTTTGTAAATATATGGTACATTTATGATCTGTTAAGTTGGCTATAAAAGAAGTTACATTTATCATAAAATGGTAATTTTGGGTAATATTCCCCCGGAATATTCCTGAATGGACAGAATCGAATAAAATGAGAGCCAGCATATTTATTCAGAATTCACTTTTTTATATAAATTGTAATAATGGACCGTTGAACCCTCTACAGCACACCTTTTAGACTTTTTTTTTTTTTTTTTTTGTATTTACCATATAATGTTATTATAAAATAAAAAATTATTATATTGGGCACAATTCACTGGGAATGTTTCTGAATAGGCAGAAATCTAATAAAATGAGAGCCAGTTTAAGTTTAGAGTTCACTTTTTATATTTTTATTTTAATTAACTTTTTTACCTAATAATTAAATCAATAACTTTATACATTTTTGACCACCCATCCAAATTATTATTTTGTTGATTTACTATATTAAAGGCAAAGAAAAGTTGGCGGGAAACAATGTTGGCGGGCAGGATGCAAAGGCATTCCAAAAGTCATGTAATCATATGACCTATTTATTTTTCTTCTACCATGAATTTCCTTTTAGAATTTTGAACAGATTTGTTAATAATGCAAAGATTGTTAAAAGTTATATATTTTAAAATATCTAAATATTTTACATATTACTTGGGTTAGTGTATGTGCATATTTGCTTCACGGTATTTATATTTTTAAAGGGGTGTTTGATTATGATTTCACTTTTTTAACTTTAGTTAGTGTGCAATGCTGCTGTTAGAGCACAAACAACATCTGCAAAGTTACGACGCTCAGAGTTCAATGCAAAGGGAGATATTTTCTTTTAAAGAAATCGTTGTTTAAGGACTACAAAAAAAGGCTGGTAGGGACTACAATGAGCTTCTTCCCAGGTTTGTGACATCACTAACCCCGATGTTTACATAAACTTATAAAAACTCATAAAAATGCAACTACCCATAATGGTAAGGGGCGTGACGTTTCCGGACAATGTGCGCTAGACGGTTAGCGAATCAACACACTGGGCCAGCTAACCAATCTGAGCCCATTGCGTATTTCTGAGGGAGGGGCTTCATAGAACCAGGAATTCAAAAAAATGTTTTGACGAGAACGGAAACAGCAGTGTAGAATAAAGGTAAAATATGTGAAAATAACTTTTAAATTTTATTTTTTTTAAATGAAGCATGAACACGTTACACTGCATCCCATAAACACAATCAAGCCTTCGAAAAAAAGCTGATCAACCATGCTGTAACGTTAGTGCAGATGAAGCAGAGGATCCAAATGCAGTTAAAAAGGATTTATTAAACAAAAACACAAAGTAATCCAGACTTGCATTGCCAGGCACAGGCAATGGCAATGGCAATGGCAAGACGAGACAAGGAGCACACGAAACAGCCTTTACAGGACAACAACAGACAAAGAATTAAGGCAACATAAGGGCTATTTATATGAAACAAAGAGGGTCACATGACAAGAACCAACCAGTGAGAAACAAGACACATGACTAAGACAACCAATGAGAACATGACACATACACAAGGCAGAAATTCATGAGGGCAGGGGAAGCATGACACCAACAGCATGAATCAAATTACAAAATAAAAGACATGAAAACAAGAACATGAAACAAAACCCAAAACAGACATTACACACCCCTTTAATATTTTGGTGGTTTGGTCAAAATTAGGGTTGCAAATTACTGGTAAATTTCCAGAAACTTTACAAAAAATCCTGGAGCATTTCCAAAATTTCTGGAAAGTTTCCGGAAATTTACCAGAAATTTTCCCAGTGCAATCCCAGTCAAAAATGTATTACATTAATGATATATTGTCAGGGGAATGTTCCATTTTTTTTTAATGAAAATCTAAAAGGTGTACTGTATAGGGTTAAAATGTGTTTTGTGAATACTAAACAAATGAAATTGGCTCTCGGTTTATTAGATTAACTTCTGTTCATACACGTCACGGCAGCTTTCTAAAGTAAAATGGAGGCCTTCCATCCCTATTTTAGAAAATTGCAAAAAGAAAGGCAGTCCTTGGCACATAGTACAAATAAAAACACGTGTACACACGCACACAGATAGATTTTATGCAGACTGTGACACTAGTCCTTGACGCAAAGTTCTAATACATGCATGCCCAAAGGCTTGTCACTCTTCTTGTTGTGGCTGGTTTCTCAAGAGTGTGCTTTGATGAGAGTTAATCTTCTGATTCTCACACACACACACATGCTCTTCAAATCACCACTATACAGCCTCCTGCTGTGGCACCACACTGTGTGTGTGTGTTTATGTGGTTGTATGCAGGTGTCTGGCGTCTGTATACAGGTGTTTTGTTAGTGATTAAAATGGCTTTAAAAAGTTTTAAGCCTCAAGGAAATCATAGTGCTTTTAAAGCATTAGTTCACCCAAAAATGAAAATTAGCTTGTGTTTTACTCACCCTCGAGGCATCCTAGGTGTATATGACTTTCTTCTTTCAGACGAATCCAGTCGGAGTTATATTAAAAATGGTCCTGGCTATTCCAAGCTCTATCATTGCAGTCAGCGGGTGTTGCAGTTGAACAGTCCACAAGATGTCAAATAAAGCGCGCGCATTCATAACAAAACGTGCTTCACACGGCTCCGGGGGGCGAATAAAGGCCTCCTCTAGCGAATCCATGTGTTTTTGTAAGAAAAATATCCATATTTCAAATGTAATAACTTTTCTATCACTTCCATCATCTGTCATACGCGGAAGTCGTGCCGGCGGATGGCACAGCACGTCGGCATTCACTTTTCTCTCACTTCTGTTATCTGTCATACGCAGAAGCCGTTCCCGGCGGATGACGTAGGACGTCGGTGTAGCATGATTAGTGACGAATGCGGAGAGAGAACAAAAAACGCAAATCACGAATTAGAAGTACAAACCGAGGATTTGCAAAGAAAAATGTCGGAGGATTTCAATATAAAGCAAGAGCAGACTGGTTTTCCTTTGCTAAAGTAAGGAAACTTTGCTTCCTTTGATCCTATAAACAAACTCGCGAGACTAGCATATCTCAGAGGCATGCGCGCTGCACATACGGGCTGCGTCATCTGCCGGAACGGCTTCCGCGTATGACAGATAATGGAAGTGAGAGAAAAGTGTTTATTACGTTTGAAATATGGATATTTTTCTTACAAAAACGCATGGATTCACTACAGGAGGCCTTTATTCACCCCTCGGAGCTGTGTGAGGCACGTTTTGTTATGGATGCGCGCGCTTTATTTGACATCTTGTGGACTGTTCACCTGCAACACCCGCTGACTGCAATGATAGAGCTTGGAATAGCCAGGACAATTTTTAATATAACCCCGACTGGATTCGTCTGAAAGAAGAAAGTCATATACACCTAGGATGCTTCGGGGGTGAGTAAAACACAGTCTAATTTTCCTTTTTGGGTGAACTAACCCTTTAACAAATATGTTTAAAATGTACACTCAAGACATATTAGTGGCCTAAAATACAGGTCTTTTCCAAAAAAAAAATTTAAATAAATCAAAATGTTATGTTTCACACAGGTCACATACACTACAGTTCAATAGTTTGGAGTCAGTTAAAGGACACATTGAACAGATGAAAAGTGACAAAGACATTTATAATAGGAAAACTTCAATTTCGAATAAATTATGTCCTTTCGAACTTACTATCAAAGAATTCTGTAAAAAAAGTACCATGTTTTCCACAAATATATTAAGCAGCACAACTGTTTTCAACACTGAAAAAAAAATAAAAAATCTTGCGCACCAAATTGGCATATTAGAATGATTTCTGAAGGATCATGTGACACTGAAGACTGGAGTAATGGATGATGAAAATTCAGCTTTGCCACCACAGGAATAAATTACATTTTAAAATATATTAAAATAGAAAACAGTTATTTTAAATTGCCCCTGCTGGTAGATGTTGTAACTATGCCATCTGGTTCTGAAAAGCATCTTTTTCCATCAATGGCTATTCATAATTTACTGTGCATTTTAACAGAATATATATTTATATGCAACATATATATCATGATTATTGTTGATGTAACACTAAATCAACACATTAAATTGATTTCCCTAATCTGTTGGAGGTAAAGCAAAAGGCTTTGAATCTCACAGTAATTCTTTCCCCCTCTTTAACTGCAGCCACCGATTCCCTTCTTTAGTCAGTTTGCTTCCTTTTCTCTGATGTATCTGCAGCTTCTGGCAATTATGTTCTGCCATGTCCATGTTGTTTACCACTGCTAACAATTCTAGTCCATAATAATGGCCTCCCTCTCTCGCTTTGTGTCTGTTTCTCATGAGGGACTCTTCTTCTACTACTAAGCAGATGGAAAGAAACAGAAAGACACAGAGAGATGGATCCATTTTCAGCTCTTCTCGGCTCCCTCTTCATGATAATTCCCCATATAAGACAGAGACCATTCTGAATGGCTGCCATTTCTCAGGGCAGAGTACACTTCAGGAGTCGCTAACTAGAGGCAGATCAGAAGATCGTTTGATGTGTGACGGGTTCAAACACTGCTATGTGTATTTGGAGACCGGCTTAGAGGCACTAGCTTCATAAAAAGCCAAAGTGGACCCTCAGGACACAGATTCACACATACACACTCTTTCCTTCAACATCGCAGCTCTCAGCGTATCGGTAACGAGGTTAAAATCCCTCTCCAAACCTCTTGGATTTTGGTCTGTGGTTTAAGAAGCTCCTTCAATGAAACAGCTCATTCCATAAAGGGATAGTTCACCCAAAAATGAAAATTTTGTCATAATTTACTCACCTTCACGTTGTTCTAAATCTGTAGGACTCCCTTTCTTCTGCTGAACACAAAAGAAGATATTTTGAAGAATGTTGGTAACCAAACAGTTTCGGTTTCCATTGACATACATTGTATTTTTTTCCCCCAATGGGTACAGAAACTGTTTGGTTACCAACACTCTTCAAACATCTTATTTTGTTACACAATTTTCATTTTTGGGTGGACTATCTTTATCTTAACTCCCTGAAGAGGTACCTGTCAGTCTTGTGAAAAAAAAAACCCTCTTGGTTTTTGTTTTGTGGTTTAAGAAGCTCCTCCATCGCAACAACTTTTTCTTTAAAGGAACAGTTCACCCAAAAATGAAAATTCTGTCATCATTTACTCACCCTCCTGTCGTTCAAAACATGTATGCATTTCTTTCTTCAGTGGAACACAAAAGAATACATTTTGAACAATGGTGGAAAACCAAGCAGTTTTTTGTTCCCATTGACTTTCATTGCATTTTTTGTCCAATGGAAGTCAATACCAACACTCTTCAAAATACCTTCTTTTACTTTCCACAATTTTCATTTTCTGGTGGACTATCCCTTTAAATTAGAAACTCCTCAGAGAGGGATCTGTCAGTCTTGTGAAAAATGCACAATTACCGTAATTAGCATGTCAATTGATTATGCGTTCAGCCCTTCTACACTGTCATAATTCATGGCAGCACAATAAATAATCGATTCCAAGATGAATAGGCGGCTCTGTCTAGTAACTGAAATTAAATGAATGCTAAATAAATGCTGGCTGTTCTTACAGGCGATAAATGTTGCAGTTCACTTTCACGTCCTTTTGCGCCAACTGTCAGACAGATATATCATGCAGACAGACTTCCTAAGTGCTGTCCAATGACTGTAGAGCACTCTAGGACATTTATTACTCTATTTGTATGATAACATAGGTGTTTCCTCTTTGTGAATTGTGTGCACTGAAACTGATTTTCTACAGTGCATGATATGAATGCAAACTGTCTTTTGTCTTGTCTAAGAGCTGAAACTAGTGGTATTTTCTGCCAAGATGGAAGTTCTGGCGCTGGAGAGAGACTCGTCCACAGCAATCATCTCTGCACTATGGGGCAACACAGATGGCTCTTATTTTCTCCTCTCATCCCTTTAGCTCTGGAGAGGTGGAAGCCTTCATTTTGAGATGGACAAACAGCAAAAAAAAAAAGAGAAAATGAGAATGATGTGTCCATCGTGTTCGCTTATGTCTTTTGAAAAAGAACAATGGGAAAGGAAGGTTTAGAGCAGAGGCATGGGGGAAGGATGGCTGGGGTGCCATCTCAAGGTTTCTTTCTTGTTCTTTCTGTTGAAATGGTTGAAAGCCATCTCCTGTCATTTGTATAAAATGATGCCTTTTCAATATGGGTCAGGGCTATGAAAGACAGCTTGAATCATTTCTGCTTGATTTCTGTTCTCCTGAGGGACACTGGGTGGCGTAAATAAACTAACAGCATTC
>NW_015536549.1:2549044-2569082 GCF_001515605.1 Sinocyclocheilus anshuiensis
AAAAAAAAACAAAATTCTAAAAAAAAAAAAAAAAAAAAAAAAAAACGAAACAAAACAGGATAATTAAAGAAAACAAGCTGATGTCACTCGTCCCTGAGTCACCCTTCTGCATTCAGACACTAAGCATCACTAAAAAATTTGTTTGAATTTTTAGAATTTAAAAGTTTGAATAAACAGTATTAATATATATTCTCAGAGTTCACAAATTCAATAAGAAAAAATGTTTGGGATGTGGCCACTGCCTCTTTCTCATGAATATTTAATTAAGCAGGACCAGACTTAAAATAAGGTCTCATAAGGACTATAAATAATTTTTTGGTATTTAATAGGGGTTATAATTGTGTTCCTTCTAACTAATGAAAACATTCATATATAATCTATATTATTATTATACTTTTATTATTATTTATAATTATTTATTATGTAAAGGAATGCTGCAAAAATTAATTTTTTTGTAACAACCCCTTTCAGTCATTTTAAGTATCTTTCAAAGTTGTAAATAAAACTAAGATTATTGGTGTTAATCAGTTTTTAAAAAAAATCCAGCGTTTCTAGTTCAATGTTTCACATTTTATTCAATGTGTTGCTTGCTGTTTCTTTGTGAATTTACTTGCAATTTCTGAATGAAAGTTGTTTTGTTGACTGACTGGCAGGCAGGCAGACAGACAGACAGATAGATTTTTTGCAACCAAGTAAAATCAAAGTGCCATACTTGTAAAAACAAAAGGAATGTTCTTGATGATTTGTCCTTTTCAAAGTCCAACCAGAAAGTGGCACAAGACACAGCCTGCAGTCAGTGCAAACACAATCTGTCCGGTCTTGCCATTCTTTAAAGGATGGATCAGCTTGTCAGATCACCATTATTCTCTCTGGAGCCGGCCCAGGTGCCACGTCGGGCCTAATCACAGGAGGTTCGCCTGGGGCTACAGGCGGGTCAGAAGGCTCTAACTGGCACTGGGAGGGATAGCAGGCGTCCCCGGGGCCCAAGAAAGTCCAGTGAGGATCAGATCATAAGAGATCCTCACAGATGCCAGCTTGTTCATGGAGGGGACATAGACTACAACCACAATCCCCCTGGCATGAACATAGGCATCTTGACGGGGCACCGAGCTGCTCCATCTGTCCCAGAGAATCAAGCCCTGTGTTCATAGCAGAGAATGGAGCTTAACTAACACGCCTATTCTGAGACACATCGGATTCCATCCCTCTGTCTTACATGGCAGAATGCCAGTTTAGCACCAGGCCTGACAGACAGACCGTGACCGAGGGCGATGCCCTATGCTTCTTGTTCACAAGAATCTGCTAACAAGTTCACAGAGCAGTGAGGATTTGTTCGCTATTGATGGTGCTTAATACATCTTTGTTAAATTGCAAATGGGATAATGACGAAAAGCAATGTTTTATTAAACAATTAAAGGAATTTTCATGCAAAAATTTAAAAACTATCATATTATATGTCTTTATACAACAGTTCTTTCTGGTCCTCAAATCTGATTGGCTGAGAGCCTTTTCCAGGAGTGCGATATTCCAGTGATATCGCAACTCTGACTGTTTCACTGTTTGTATCACTCCGTATGTGGTATTTCTCAGCAGCGAGTCTCATGGCAGACGCCCAAATCCACTATAATTTTATAAATAATACTGTTTTTGTGTCACAGACAGGGGCGGTTCTAGGGGGGCCGGGGTGGTTGGGGGGCAGTGCCCCCGTGTCAACAAGCTTGGCCTCCCTTCTGGCCCCCCTAAATTTGGAATCGTATCACACCAAACTATTTTGGGTTCAATGCGCAGTTTGTCCTGTGGGTGGCAGTAATGGAAAAAAGTAAAACCTCACCAGCTGCTAAATTCAAATCTGCCACGAAACCAATCACACACGATTCTGTTGAGTATCGGATATCGGCAAAAATCGAATATTGTGCATCCCTAAGTAATACAATAAGTTTTCAATCAAGCAACTCAATGTTCCTTCGTTACTAGTTCTAAAGTGATCTAAAGTGACGTTTTCGAATTAGTAATGGAGGCTTGAGCTCAGCTGTTAAACTGAGATTTGAATCCGTGGCGGAGGGAAGTGGTTCCTCACAAAAGAGGCTTTTTAAAAACACTCCGTTGTTGTTTCTTATGTATTTACTCGTGCAGTTGAACTGTTGTATAAACACAATATCACACTCATAGCCGTGCAATATATTGTCATATATATTGTTCTTTTGTTGAGCAATATTTTTGAACAATATCTGTTCATGAGAGTAGCAGTGTCTGATACATGAATGATTTCTTTTGAGTCTTTTCAATTAATGTAGTTCATGAAAACTATCTAAATCATTCATTTTGAATCAGAATGATCTTGAAGTGAAGTTAAAACCCATATTGGCACAATAAACTGTATGGGTATATGTACAGACAACACACATATACTTTTCAACTCCATCCAGGCAGGCAGGATGGATCATGCCTCGGCTTGGAATGCAAAGGTAACATGTTCCTTTTTCCAGCCTGAGGTAACAAGTGTGTAACACCATTTACCACCCAGAAGCCCTGGGCTGTTTTTTTTTTTTGATGTCGCTGTCAAAAATGACCTCAGTTTTAAGGTAGCTTTGAAGGAATATTTCCATAATTACTGTGGGAACATTTGAGTGTTTTCAAAATGATGTGGCCTTGACAGTTTCCCAAAGAACAGATGATTAACTATCTCTGTTACAACATCTTGGCCAACTAGAGACGAGTAAGGAAAAAAATGAACTCAGGCCATAGGGTCAGTTTAGGACCTGTTTCCAACTGAAATGTCAGGTGGAGTACTTTTCACATTCCCTACTGTATGTGAATGAAGTGAGGTGCGCTGATCTGTATTATTCTCTTAGTTTTGGTGTAGTTATGTATAAATACATATTTCCAAAAGTAACTTGTTTTTCCTGAATGACCAATTGCCTAATAGGTATGTTTTTTAATATTTTTGAAAGTCTTTCACCAAGGCTGCATTTATTTGATCCAAAATATAGTAAAACAGTAATATTGTGAACAATCATTACAATTTAAAATAACTGTTTTATGTTTTAATATATTTTAAAATGAAATTTATTCCTGTGATGCAAAACTGAATTTTCAGCAACCATTACTCGAGTTTTTAGTGTCACATGATCCAGTCATTCTAAAATGTTTCAAGTCTGTGTTGAAAGAATCGTTGTTTACTACTAGATACTAATGCCATCTGCTTTTTAAAAACATTTTCCTTTACACCTGTGTGCATATGCATGAGAGTTAGAGAGTATTTGGACTAAATCATCAAGTGTTCATAGAAAAAGCAACAGGATGCAGTCGTTTTAAGCATCTTGCTAACACAGTGAAACAGAACATTAGGCCTCTGGGTGCATGAAAGAGAGGAAATGAAAGGTGGGCTTTTTTCATCTTCTTTCACTGTACAACATTTATATGTTTAAATTAATCACATATCGTATAGCGCTAATGTTCTCTTTGTCTGACCTGCATAGACATCTGTGTAATTGTTTAGTCATAGTTCTACATGCTGCCGTGACTCCACGGTGGGCAAATGTAGCGCAGCGTTGCAGATCCCTGTCACGCCTGTGGGTGTAGTGTGACCTTTGCCCTCTTTCGTCGGTGCTGTGGCTGGCGAGCTCCTTGTGGACTCGCATGGAGTCGCATTCATTATGCCTCAGGGCTTAATTAGCTGTTTAACGCAGCCGAGTGGAGAGCAAGCTGTTACTACTCACCACAGGAGGAGATGTCTCCCCTGACATGTACATTAACGCATGCTTTTCTTTTCTTTGCTTTTCTCTTTTCTTTTCTTTTGTTCTTTGACACACTTTCTCTCCTTTCTAGTCAGCTGTTTTTAGCCCTAAAAGCCCCATTGTATCATATTTGATACACAAATTTCTATGGTCTCTAAAATCTACATGCTTTCTGTCATCTGATTGATAGTTTATACTGATTTTAGCAAGTAAATGCTTCTTACTATCATTGTAAAACTGTCCACCTTTAGGTCATGGTACACATGTCTTTCTGCTGTGAAATCTTTACTGATTTTTATAAAGTAAACATAAGAATAACTTATATTGATAGTAATATTTCAAAATGAACATTTACTGGACTGAAACAACTTAGGTTTACTTGATTATCCAAACAGCATTTATACTACAACTACAGAGCTTCGATAATAAAACAAAGCATTTAAATATAATTTTACTAAGACATATTATTGGGAGATATAGTGTGACAACTGATATTTATATGCATTTTCTGTAAGACTGCTTACTGTTATAAAGATCTCATTGACTTACATTACAAGCTATCAGGATTTCATCTTACTTTTTAATGTGAATATCAGGAACTGCACCAAGCTGCACATTTTTGCACAGTAAGTGGTTTTTCCTCCTTAATTATGAGCTCCATATTCTCATGTATCATACTATATGAGGTATCAAATATGGCACTCAACAAAAACACATATGCAATACTTTTCTTTCTTTTTTTTCAATTTCAATTTTGTCTAAAGATTGAATAAACTCTTCTATTTAAAAAAAAAAAAAACTCACTAAACTGATAATTACATGATTAGTTTTATCATTTCTGTTTAAAAACTGTTTCTAGGGTGCAGGTGAGTGTCTGTGCAGACCTGCAGCATTAATCCTATCAGTTTCGTCTGGTTTTCGACTAGACAAACAGATACACAGTGCATGACTGATTTCATATTGACAGTCTTTGTAACAGCTTGTCATTGTTACAGCTGCAGATCAATCGCACATTTCATGTACAAATCAGTCCAGCTGACGGCCCAGTTTGACACAAACAGCATAGGTCAACACAAGCCTGATAGCTTTATGCATATTGCTTAGTTTATATATTTCAGTGATCAAATAACCTTTAGATTGAAAGTAGCTGATAACAGTAAGAATGATAGACTTTTGACCTATTCAAGTATTACCTTTAGTTAAAGCACCTTTGGCAGTGATTACAACCTCTGATCATTTTACGTATGATACGACAAGCTTTACGCACCTGGATTCAAACACCAAATCCATGTGGGGGAAAAAGAAAAGGTCTGAAAACTTTCTGAATCCACTGTGTATAAATTAATTAAATGATAGTATACTGTATAATAGATTGTGCATAAAATAATCGATCATACTGTCAGATGCAAAAAGGCCTGTGGACCACGTAAAACAAAATCAATAAGTAAGCTTCTTGTTACTGTAACCAAGGCATTTGGTAAGGATAGTCTTCTTCACGTTTCATTAAGAAATATTTTACTTCTTAGAACAATTTTCTTTAAAAAAAATGCAAATGCTCTTGTACTGCCACTCAGACAAATGTGATCTTTATTGAGGTAGAATTTCTGCACTGTTACCCTGTCAGTTCTGTAACGCTTGGTAATAAAACAGATCACAGAACAGCCGCCAGTTTGGAACACTCTAATGAAGTGCAAAGCACCTGCCTGAAGGGAATCTCACTTCTAGAGTTTGTTTCCAGGGAAACAATAGATTGCAGAATGCTGGTATCATTATTTGTTGGTTGAATAGAGTCTACTGAGCAACTCAGCAGAGTAAAGTGAAATGAGAGACAGAAATATGCTTAAAGGTGATGTGAATAACGCTTTTTCCATAGAATTTTTTCATGATCTTAGGCATGACGCAAAGTGCAGACAGCACCAAAACAAAACAAAAAATTAAACAAATGTTTGTTTACAGAAGGTTTTTGAAATTTAAAGTTAAAACTACCCATTTTACAATACTCTCTTCTATTCCAGTTTAAATGGATTGTGCCGAAAAAGTTAAAATGCTGTATCTCTGTCAAAACATTGCTTGTTTGTTTGAGAATCCTGAGCAGCTCAACCAATGCCGTGAGTTTGGGCGGGACTTTTTGTTTGAACAACCAATGGCAGATGGGAAGAGTGTGAACCTGTCATTATGTTGCTGCGGAAATTACACACTTAACCTTAATCACTCATGTGGACTGAAGTTTTTGACTCCAGTCATAAAAACCAGTCTCAACCCTTATCTGATCTGAAAAATCAGAAAGATCTGGAGACGGAGGAAGAAAATGGTGTAAAGTTCATAACCTCATTCAAGATCTCTGAGTGAAGTTGCAGAAATGTGACAATTTATGTGTTGACGTAAGTGCTGTCTCTTTAATATTCAAGTATGAAGAAGTTGCATGATGTAATAATGCCCAAACCTGGAGTAACCGTTTACTTTAATGACTTGGTTTCCAGTCAATGGGGCGGCAACAGTGGAGATGAGAGCGGATCTGTGTTTAGAGAGCTGGAGGTCTGTATATGACAACCTTGTGACTACAAGATCCTTCTCAACTTTTGTTTGTATATGTGTCCATGTGCTGGAGGGGAGTGTATGTGTCCCTCTGATCCAAACACTCCAAATCAATGCATTGTTATGTGTGTTTTAAAGAGCTGCAAGAATAACAACACTTTAAACCTTAAACTTAGCTGTTTAGAGGTGTTTTAGGCACTGGGAGACCACCTGGCTGACCAGTGAAACTACTGTAGCTTAACACAAGGAGACTAACGGCTTACTAACAAAACAACTTGTTTAAGCTGTTTTGCTATCTCTATTTGCAAGCTTTAGTTTTTGTGTTTCACTTCTGAAAGTTCAACATCCAAACATAAAACAGATATTTAAAGTGGTATGTTTATTTTATTTAGTTTTTATTTATTTGTGTGCGTGCGTGTGTGTGCTTAATTGCAAGCAAATTTGACATTTGAAAGTTCTTTTTTTTATGTGGGCAAATGTCCCAACATAGCAACATGCTAGGACATATATGAGCTACACTAAATAAAGGTGCATGTCTTGACTTTTTAATGAGGCATAATTGTATTTACACAAGAATCACGGTTGAGGGAAGCAATCTATCACGTACCCGATTGTTACATTTTTGACGGCCGCACCTGTGAGCTTCAGGGCAAAGCAAACCCACCGCTGCTCTGCGGCAACACCCGTATTCTTTTATTTTATCTGCTACAAATAACAAGCTAAACTGGATTCCACTAAGACTGATTGATTTCTGTTTTCCAGCAGTATTTTTAAGTTTTTAAAATGCAAATCTTGAGAAACAAAATGTTATTGCGCTCCGTCACAGATAATTATGACACACTCTATAACATCAACATTCATCATGCAATTGCAATTTACAATATCTACAATGTATCTGTCAGCAAATAACTTAAATACATAGAAAAGTAAAGTGTTGTATACTTCAAAAAAATAAATAAAGTATGCTATTGTTACAATTCGCTGAGGCACAGGCACGAGGAGACGTGTAGATTTCACAGAACGAGAGTCTTTTAATGACCAAAAGGGAGACACAGAGCACAAGGATGATGTTCACAACAAGTAGACCAGACAAAAACAAACTGAACAGACTGGGGCTTATAAACACAGGGCAATCAGGGGAACACAGGTGCATGGAATCAAAAAGTAATCAAACTAAACTAAACAAGAACAGGAAAAAGACCATAAAAGGAAACACAGGAAGAACTACGGAGGCAAAATGGGTCCAAAAGTCTGTCAGCTATATACTTAAAAATTAATTATTAAGGTTCATTAAAGGTATTATTAAAAGTAATCTAACTATGTAACATGCATTACTTGCGGTTATGAATAATACGGAGCCCCTAAGGCAGTGATCCTCAAATCTGGCTCGCGAGATCCACTTTCCTGCAGAGTTTAGCTCTGCCCTAATCAAACACACCTGAGTTTGCTAATCAATGTCTTCAGGATCATTAGAAAATCACAGGTAGGTTTGTTTGATTATAGGGTTGGAGCTAAACCCTGCAGGAAAGTGGATCTCGCGAGCCAGATTTGAGGATCACTGCCCTAAGGGGACATGGTGTGAGATGAGAGGAAAAACACGTACCTTCTCTTGCAAAACTACAGTGTTCCCCTGAGAAACTTTGCGTTCATTTGTAAAACGTGCGTTCTCTCGAAAACTACTGTATTGTCCTGAGAAACTTTGTGTTTGTTCGCAAAACATTTGCGTTCTCTTGCAAAATTACTGTGTTCCTCTGAGAAACTTTGCGTTCGCTAGCAAAAGCAAAGTTTTTTCATTAACACCACTAATTATTTCCATTGCAGAAGTTTTGTTTGAGAAAGTTTATATTTGTTCGCAAAACACGTGCATTCTTTTGCAAAACTACTGTTTCCCCAAGAAACTTCTTGCATTCTCACGTAAACATTTGCGTTGTCTTGCAAAAGTATTGCGCTCCCCGAGAAACTTTGTTGTTTGTTAGCAAAACATGCACTCTCTCTCAATAATATTGAGTTCCGTTCAGAAACGTAGCGTTTATGTGCAAAGTGTTCTCGCGCAAAACTATTGCATTTCCCTGAGAAATTTTGTGTTTGCGTGCAGTTTTTCCTCACACGTACATTATTTCCATCAAAAAAGTTTTGCAAGAGAACGCAAAATATCATTTTCCTTCTTGTAGGTATTATAACCTGCTTTTATTTGCAATGCTTAAGATTACAGCACTCAGTGAAAGGGCATGAATACCGACACCCACAATGTTGTGATGGGAACAGTAAATCCCTCAGCGGTGCCTCACCCGAGAATCAAACAGGCAAGATGCCAGTTCCCAACGGCGGGCACATGGGAACACATTTGAAGCCTGAATTGTTGACAGCCAACCACACCTTCATTTGTGAAGGACATGGTCCTGCGAGAGCCATTAGCCTCCAGGAGGAGAAAGACAATGGCTGTGACAGCGCACTGCTGGGATCCAAGAATTCAATAGTATTCTAATATGAGTTGAATGTGATTGTACAGTGTAGTATGACAGATAGGCATGAAAAGGTAAACGAAGCCGAGCTATGCTGTCTCCAGTCATCAGACTGTCAGCGGAACTGAAGAGAAGCGCATAACTGCTATTAAATCACTTTCTGTCATGCTGTATGTGTGTGTGTGTGGAGACAGCAAGATAGAGTCTCTATTTCCAGGTGTCACAGACATGAAGCTAATGGAGTGACATGTGCATGTGCATGTGAATGAGCATATAGGGTGACTAGAGGCAGTCGTGGCCTAATGGTTAGAGAGTCGGACTTGTAACCCAAAGGTTGTGGGTTTGAGTCTCGGTACCGGCAGGGATTGTAGGTGGAGGGAGTGAATGACCAGCACTCTCTTCCACCCTCAATACCACGACTGAGGTGAGACCCTTGAGCAAGGCACCTGAACGACCAACTGCTCCCTGGGTGCTGCAGCAATATGGCTGCAGCCACTGCTCTGGGTGTGTGTGTTCACTACTCACTGCTGTGTGTGTGCACTACTCACTGCTGTGTGTGTGCACTACTCACTGCTGTGTGTGTGCACTTGGATGGGGTTAAATGCGGAACACAAATTACGAGTATGAGACACCATACTTGGCTACACATCACGTCACTCACTTTTTTTTTTTTAGCCGTTCTGATATAATCAGGACAGTCCTGAGTTGCCTGCCGTTCCTGATAATTAGTCTTAGCTTTAATTTGATTGTTGTGAATAAATGTATTAAACTGATGTCACTGTGATTCATGCTTTTTCTCTCATGAGAAACCAGCAGCAGCGTGATGTGGAGCCTTAAATAACAAGAGTGGGTGGGTTATGTAGTATTTTGACCCATTAATAGAATGGTAAGACACATAAACAACTACATCTGTTTCTTTTTCCTCACAATGCTGAGAGGTAAGTTGACAACATCAAGTTTGCACATGAATAATGTGATTCAAATGATTTTTTTTTCCTGTGGACACTATTTTATTTGCTGCCATTTGACAAAGTAATCAAATATCAAAACAATTGCTTTTTTTTTTTGCAAAACCATTAGCACTCTTTTCTTAGCATTTCTTAGCATTACAGGGTTGTTTTAATGTGTTTCTGTATTTTTCATGTTTATGATATTCTGGAATGACTGAAAATCAGCGCAGAATTAATCAATCTTGTGGATGGACTGCAGCAAGTCCTTTTGCAGTTGTATCCATCAAAGTGCTATGCAGACATAATGGGATTAAATTGTAAGTAAATTTGTAAACTGTCACATCTTGGACAAAGTTGTAAGTACATACTTTATACGTGCACATATTTATTGGACTCTGTAAGCTTTAAGATTGTAAGGCCCATTTTTATTAAAGCACACAGGTTCTGAGCAGGGATTCATCAAGGACATGACTGATGGAATTATAGCTGTGGGTGGCCAAAGTGAGCACCATCAATCTGCAGTGGTGTGGTCTTGGTAATAGAAGAAGAAATCTTGGTGATCTGGGGTTGTGTCATGTTGTGGGGTTGTGTACTGTGTTAGACTATCTGGGACTTGTCACAGCACTTAAAGGCAAAATTGCTTGATTTTCATTTTTGCTTTATGTTTTAATGTTTTCATTCAAGCAGTTTCACATTCATCTACATTTACATATATACTTTTCAGACAGTGCAGTGTTAATATGTGAATGTTTTAATAAATATGAATGTTTAAATTATAGTTTATTTGTGCTCTCTGTTATGCCAGGATAATTAGTTAACAAAAAGCTTTTGTAATGTTAACTTGTGTTGAAGTTTATGTAACTCACAATTTTAAGTCAACCATGTAAACGTTTTAGGTAATTGTTTTAACACACTATATGTAGTTGAGTGGGCTTAAATTTGATAGTTTACTTAATCCTCTTACTTGAATAAGTTGATACAATATTTAATCCAAAGTTATGACAACAAAAAATACATTAAGTTAAAAAATAATCTTTAATTCTTAGAACAAAATATTAGTTGAAACAACAAAATCACTATCTTTGTAATAACTTAAATTCTTAGTTTCAACGAACTCAAAATTTTAAGGCAGCCATGCAAGGTACTTTTTGAAGTTAACCCAACAAATCAGTTTTTAGTTCTTTCACAGAAGGAAGTGATTTTTTAAGACACATTTCAGTAATATCTGTCAGATAAAAGGGACAATAAAAAATAACAGCTGCTGTAGATGATGCGATTGAGACTGTGGGACTAGTCATTGTCCCAAGCATCTCAGCCAGTCAGACTGAACCTGCTAGCCTCTGCTTATCACTTAAAGGCAGCTGATAATTTAAGCATCATCGCTTACAGATGGTCGCCATGCTGCCATCTGAAAGAACGATTCAGATCTGCACCTCTACTGCAGCTGTCAGTCACCATAGCTGAGGCATTCGTGGCCAAGTGGAAATTGATTTATGATTGAGGGTTATTAGAGAGAGTCTCTCACACTTTCAGGAAGAAGGAGGGCAGGAAAAGGCAGATGCAGGGGTTGGATGTATGGGTGTGGGTGTGTGTGTGTGTGTGTGTGTGTGTGTGTGTGTGTGTGTGTACGTGTATGTGTGTACGTGTACGTGTGTGCACGTTGAGGGGTGACTTGGGGGTGGGGTCAGGATTTGAGAAATGTCTGGAGTCTGGTCATTATTCACAGCTGTCATTTAGAACTGACATGATGAATGGGAAATATTTCAATCGGTCATGGAGTCGGCTATAGTTGTATTGAACTATATTGTGGCCTTGAGTAAGACACTTAACCCCAAGTTCCTCTAAGGGGACTGTTCCTATAATAAGTGTAATGTCATATGCTTTGGATACAAATATTTGACTATTATTCCAAGTTCAAATGAAAAAATGATTTTATATATGCACATCAGTGCATGTTATACTGTAGTATTATAGTATACTGTACTGTACTGATTGACCTGTCAAAACGAAAAATACACCTTTTAAAACTGTCTTCCAAAATATCCAGATCTGTTAAAGTAAACAACTGTAAATATCTCTGTCAGCATTTGATTTAAGAGTCACATCTGAATGAACATGTTTGTTTGAGATGCAGACATTCTCATATGATCTAGTGAGGACAACAGACAGGTACAACTCTATCTGATGATGACTCCCTGAAGATCCGTGAGAAGAATAGAGGACCAGATACTACCACTGATCAAATATCTGACCCACATTCTCACAACGCCCTAGTCCATTTGCCTTTTCTGAGTAATGTATGTAGACGGCTATTGAATGCATACAAAAAAGAACATTATTAATGAACCCTTGTGAAAGACCCGAGATCACTGTATATCTAACAGTTCAGAGAGAAAGAGAGGAACTTGGTGATTATATATCCTCTGATTGTGTGTCTGAGGAAACTGAAGGCTTGAGACATAGCTGTTCTCACACAGTTTTTCAATATGTTTGATAACTATCATCTCTACAGGGAATTGTTTCATCATTATATAGATAACACATGTTTTGTGATCCATTGAACCACTATTGATAAACTGATAATTATTTTCATGTTATGTCTGAAAAGTGTGCTGTAAGAACAAAATCCACAGAAAAACAGATAATGCCCTGGCATGAAAATTACCTACTTTTTCCATTAAGGTTACGGACATTTCCTTCCACCCTAAACCAAAATACAGGTAAAATACAGTACCTGTGAATAAACCATATGGAAATTTCCTTCATATTAAGATGCTATATTAGTTTTTTATATATATATACTGTATATATATATATATATATATTTATATAAATTCTGGCCGATACCAGTAAGGTGACAATCATATTCACGTAATGGCCAATAAGCGATAAATGACAGATACTGAAATGAAAATTTATACTATTTTCTCAAAATAAGTAATTAAAAAATAATAATAATGGGAATACGCTTCATTTTTAACCATACATTTTACAGCCACTTTTCACTCTCATTTATTGATGTCACACAAACTCATTTGCATAAGAAGAGTCAAGCTCAGTTTTTCAGAGCAGCAGGAAATTAGATGGTACGTCAGACACTTCCAAACTCTCTGTGGATGTCATGCACAAGTCACTGAGGCAGAAAAATCAGATCATTTAATAAGATCAGGTGTTTAGGTATATGATTAGATGTTTTTATGGTTAGGAATCAGGAAATGAAAAAGACTGCCATTAATGAGGCATGCTAATATTTTCCCTTCAACTGTACAAACACAAACACACACAGACACACACACAGCAGACAGGTATCTTCCTCACCCACCACCATCTCAGAAGAGACATTAATCACTAAACACTCACCCCAAGTTCTGTCTGACAGTATAAACACACTCAACCCAGCTACATTCAAATCCACTCAACAACCAGACGATCTAGTTTGTGTGTGACATCAAGGACTGTAACAACCATAGACACTGAGGAGTACATGTTTCCCTTAGTTTTCCTTTAAGTAGAGTCAGAAATATCATAATTACAGGTTATATACATGACCAAAGCAAAACCATATATTTACCAGTGGGAATTCTCAATGATACTTGAGTTGAGTTGTGATGTTCAAGGGGTGTCTGTAAGATGGCAGACAGTAGATGGTAGTGTTTTTGCTAAGATATTTCAATTACATTACTACTATTATTGCTCATTACATTCTACTAATGCTAGTGACTTATTCTTTGTGCAAAGTAATGAATTATTTGTAACTCAAAACTTGTTTTTATTTTGTTTCCAAATCAATTTTCATTAAGTTTTCGTTAATTTAAAATAAAGCTAAAATAAAATGGGAGAGTTCACCTTCAGTTGCTGGTCCCCATTGACTTCCATTTAGGGCTGCACGACTAATCGAATGCGACTGTCATGCGCATCCTGTCAGTTAAGCCGGTTCTGTGATCAGTAGTAAATCTCCATCACGTGCTTTCAGATGGACCAGCATTTACTACACAGATCCGTAGTTCACTGACAAGCTACGCAAAATCGCGTTCATAATCGCAGACCGATTTAATAGCACGATGAAATTGAAGAAATCGTTCTGCAATTATGAAAGCTGTTTGCGTAGCTTGTCAGTGAACTACGGATCTGTGTAGTAAATGCTGTTCCATCTGAAAGCATGTGAAAATACCACATTTAATAACGTTTTTACTCCAAACTCACTTCATAACGTCAGTCAAGTGTTTGAAATGAATCCTTCTGTGAGATGATATGGCTTCTTACACAGAATAAAGCACGCAACATATTTCATAGTATTCTAAGCAGTGATAAAGGCAATTAGCATTGCATTATTATATACTTTATTATAATAAAAAATATAATAAGACGAACTCAGATAAGACACATATTGTCGTAGTCGTGTGCTTATTAGTCACGTTGAATCAATGAAAGCAGTTAAATCTTCTGTTTATTCAGTAACCGCTATAGGCATTTCCTGATTTCTTCTGCGGGTTGTATTTGGAGTTTCCGCGCAAGAGCACCCTCTGGCCTTCGGATGGAGATTTACTACTGATCACAGAAGAAATTTTAAATATAAAATTAATAGAAATATTAAAAAAACAAAAATTACTTAAAAATTAAAATGAATGCTTCATGGTACTGTTATTCATTTCTTCATGAAAGCTATTTGATTTTCATATACTTTATTTCAAATCTTGGCACTGGCTAGTTTGGTTTATGGCTTGGAATTTTTATTGACTGAATATTTTGAAATCCCTATGGAGAAAAATGAATGGGAAGAATACGTGAGTCACTGCAATTCTTAAGATTTAAATGTGCCGCCCCCGATTTTAAATATTTGGTACATTCTTTGTGTCTGTTTGTTTGAGAGGCCATTTATTCACTTATATGACCATCTCTCTCATGCACAGAGAAGCAGTCTACCTTTTGATTCGATGCCCACATGTTCATGTAGGAGTATGACATTGTTATCTATGTGCTTAACTTTACATATTCAAACATCAAGTGTTCATTGCAGGAGCAGAGCACCACTTGTTCGTGATAGAGGGATGACTTTGTCTGTCTTTCCTGCTCTCAGTAAAGCAGGGAGGGCCGGGACTCGGTTTGAGAACCCACTCTCCCTCTCTCACCCTTTTTGATGTCTGTCTGTCTGTCTCTCTCTCTCTGCCTTGCTGTCTTATGCACATGAAGTCCCACAGGCACTTATATCCACTCATATGGTGGGTGTAGTTGAATTTTGGCCATTTTGGAGTAAATTTTTAAATGCAAAGAGGTGGTGACTCGCCCCTGCCCTCCTCCACGGTTCTCTGGGCGTGTGTGGGATGGACAGTCACGTCTTTAAAGACCCTGCATTGCAAGAGGGGAGTGTGATGATGCTGTCATAGTTCTTGTTCCCACACGCAGGGCTGTAGTTAGGAATTCTGGGACCCCTGAATGTATATTAAGCTGCACTCCTTACTTAATTTTCAACTAAATGTAAGGAGGGAATGTGGCCGGATGCACAGCATGTTTGCTCTTTGTACTGATACAAGATAAATAATGAATTATTAAATATGAATATTATATTACATGTAAAGATTAAAACTTCTTGGATCACACAAAGCACAATTTTTTAAAGACCCTGCATTGCAGAGGGGAGTGTGATGATGCTGTCATAGTTCTTGTTCCCACACGCAGGACTGTAGTTAGGAATTCTGGGACCCCTGAATGTATATTAAGTTGCACTCCTTACTTAATTTTCAACTAAATGTAAGGAGGGAATGTGGCCGGATGCACAGCATGTTTGCTCTTTGTACTGATACAAGATAAATAATGAATTATTAAATATGAATATTATATTACATGTAAAGATTAAAACTTCTTGGATCACACAAAGCACAATTTTAATAAATAAAATTAAATGTTGCAATCAATACATTTGCGTCATAAAATGATTAATTCAATTAAACAAAAAACATAATTTAAATTAAATTAATCCTTTTATTGAACTGATGTAGGATTCAATATACTTTACATCAAAATATGTCATTAAAATGTAATTTTTCTTTAATAATTGTAATTATATAATTTGATATAAAATATATTGAATCCTACATCAATCCCACTGGAATTGTTGTTTGCAAGACTACACAGCTATACAACACTCTAAGCACAAAAAGGGCATATATCTCTATTGATCAAGGAAACAGATGCCAGAACATTATCTATGTTGATGAACATAATTCTCAACACTCTGCATGACCTAGTCATGGATCAAAAATGTCTCTCTGACAGCTCTGTGGCACCGACTGGCTAAGCCTGCATTATTTATATCCTCGAGTCATGCATAGGATGGGGTCAATTAATAGATATGTCTATTGATAACAACTCTGGGGATTGAAAGACAATGCTTATTGATTACCCATACCTGTCACTCATTGGCTCTAGAGCCAATTTATCAGTTTGTTATAAAGTCGCCATGATCCCAATCCATTGTGTTCATTGACTAACTGACTCAAGCTTTAAAACAAATGTCCTGTCACATGCTGTGAAGAGGACGTGTAGTGAAGGATGCTTGGCTTGTTCTGTTATAATAAGACTGTCACAGTATGCTTGATTGCATTTAGGAACCTTAATTTTTCTTGTTCATTGTTGTAATGAGAATTACTGGTGCAAATGTTTATTGTTTTATAAATACAAAGCAGTCATTGTAGTTTTTTAAATAAACTGGGACCATTCACACAGAACACGCTGAAAAATGCAAGACACGGGCAGTGGAATGGGGATAGACGCAAGTCTCGAGACATGTTTTTTAAAAAGTTGAACTTATTTTAATGTTTTTAGAATGCAGTGTCATGCACAAGATGCTGCAAAAGATGCAAGACATGAATACAATGGTACACCTCTGTCTAGAGCATGTTTCATAGAAAAACAATGGCAAAGTATTGCAGTGGAATGGAAAAACGCGTTCTGTGTGAACCAGCCCGAAGTATGTGTGTTTAATGCTTTATTGTAAAAGATACCAAGCACAATGTAATGTTAGAAAGCATTTAATCTCCAAGAGCCAGACTTTTGGCATAAAGTCTGTTTCAACCACAGTTGGACATCTGAGAACAAAGCAAATTATAAAGGCATGTTCAAGCTCTCAGATCTCTTGAATATCTTACTATTTTCAGTGGCATGTATACTTCACAAATTTTGGCAAATCCAGCAATTAGTTCTTCCTTGGAAGTGCTCATTTTATCAACCTAGTACCTTGTAAACATGACTTTGTTGTTGATAAAGTGCTAAAAACAGATTTGAATCTAAGAAATAGCATTTAAGTCCTCCAATCAGATTAGAACTGACAACTGAGTTGGATTTCAGTCAGCGTTTGCCATTTTTGTTTGCGATATGCATCATATGGTCAGTGAATGATGCACTGGCAGTCTGTTTACATGCCGTCTGAGGCTGATACTAGAAAGCATTCTTAAGTTCTTCGTATAGCTTACTTTATGGGCAGGGGCGTCGTGACTCATGCAACTATTTTTTGAGTGTGAATTGGCAAGATAAGACATGACCGGAGGACAAAAACACTAACTTTTTAAGTACTGTACTGAACAGTTCTGAATCTTTTATGTAAGGTTGGGTTCAAATTCGAAGCTACAGTAACATACAGGTCTATTTAATAAACACAGAAGAGAAGTAAAAACATTCACACTAATATTGATTGTAAAAAATAGAAAAAAAAATGTATCCAAGGTTTTGGTCATCTGAAGTTTGTCAGGCATTTAAAACAAAATGTGCAGATCCAACTGATTCAAAATAACTCCTAACAGACTTATATTGATCTATCAGCATAAACAATAACAAATGTATTTGTATATGGATAGCATAAACAATGACAAATTGTATATGCTGTTAGATAAATAAAAACTTTTTCTGAATGCCTGAAGAAGGTTGGATGACCGAATAATGAATATTGTATGTCTTTGCAAGCTGTGGTGTGCAAGATTTTTCTTCTCTGTTTATTAGTCGATATCTTATGCTCCTACTAATTTTGGGTGTGTGAGAGATTTCTGTTAACTAGTTTTTAATAAATGATTCATAACTGAACTTGCATAGTCAGTGATCACAGCAGATTTTCATAGTATGAAAAAGCAGGTTTGACATTTTGTATTACAGGTTAAAAAACACTTTTTTGCAAGGGTGTAGATGACAGATTTGTTGGTTTAAAACAACTGGAATTTATACATGTGAATGTGTGACTTCTGCAACAGTGTTTTAGACAAAAAATAATTACTGACTTTTCAGTCAAGGATTCAAAGATTTTTGGGGGGCATTAATGTATTCAGCTCAAAATTCTGAGGTGGCGTGTACAGTATGAATGAGAATGATTATTCTGATAGTCTTTACAGACAGTAAACTTTACCGGAAACCCCTTTTCTGAATGCAAATGATATTTGAGAGATCCTGTCGGTATATCATGACTGCGTGTGTTCCTGGCACTGTGACAGTAATGAGGAACAGAGCTGGTTTCTATGGTTTCTGTGGAAAGCGGTTGAGGGCACAGACTGACACCGGTAATGATTACTGACACTCATCCAACCAGGAGAAGAACAGCAGCTGTGTGTGTGAGAGAGAGACAGACAGACAGCGTATCCTCAAGAGCAGTCGGAAAGTGTACGGAAGAGAGACACAGAGACAACCTGAGAGAAAGAGAGGGCGACAGGCAGACAGTGAGAAAGACGTGACAGTCAGAACTAATAGGTATACAACGTATATGTAACTGCTGTCAGACACTGTAGTACTGTGGCTAATGATGCGTACTGTCAGTCCATTATCCATTAGAAACCACACTTCCTGTCTTCAAATATACCGTATGCACACATGCTGACTTGGTAGCCTGGCAGGACAGTTACTGTTTTTCACAGGGTTAGCCTACCACATATGTGGCATTCTGTATATAGAGAGAGGAAAATAAACAAGACTGTATTGTGTGGAATAATGAATGGAGAAAGGACTGCATACCTGCTGAATGATTGACAGCTATGAGCAACCAACTGACCTGATATGTTTGTGGCTTCCACAGCTGCAGATCTCAATGGTAATGGTATACTGAACACTGTAAGACATACAGAGATATGTCATATATTTGCATTATGTTAGTATCAGAGCATGTGAGTGGAGCGGAGCGTGAGCGGAGCGGGGAGCGGAGTGGTAATATTTCCTTAAGAGCGCAGAGCGCCATTCTGAAGTTTCCGCTCCGCTCGCTCAATACGCTCAGCGCCACTCGCTCAACCCAGAATGCCGTTTGGTGATTTGCTTGTTCGAGATCGAGAATCTGTAGAGATCGAGAATAGTAGAGCAGTTATGGAGTTCAGATATTGTTTCAACGAAGTTGCAAGCCTTATACATAAATGTAAAGTAAAAATCAAAGTTAAGAATGAGCAGGGAATAGAGCGGAAAATGTAGCGGAGCGGCTTCGCTCACATGCTCTGGTTAGTATAGCCTTATATGTTATTTATTTAATTCAATTTTTTTTCGTCTGTGTGTGACTGTTAGTGTCCCAGGATAGAGCTGAAATTATTAATGATTATATATCGCTAACTAGACGTCAAAATTTCAGCATTCATAAAAAGAGCTCAACAGTTTGTCTATTTACATCAGATTTAGCTCACAAATAACTTACAGTTATGTAGTAACCTAAATATGATTCTCATTTACAATATACAGTACTAAAGTTCGGCATTAGTAACTTACTTTTCGAGTCATTCAAATCCGCAATTTCCAGTTCTGACGGTTATTACTCCCGGCTTTGGGCTCATTTTGAGTCAGACCCGTCGACTTCCGTGATTTGCTAACTCGAGACTCGTTCGGACCGGAACATTGAATTAGTGAGTTGTTGACTGCAAAAAGCTGTAATCGGATCAGTCCAGTTCGTTCAGTGCGCTTAGTGAAGCGATTCAATAAGTTCTTCGATAAGAATCAGTTCAAAATAATTATTCATTTACGAATCGCCCATCACTATGGCGCCACAGAGCAGAGGCAATTTCTTCAGTTTAAAGGGGTCATATGATGCGATTTCAATTTTTCCTTTCTCTTTGGAGTGTTACAAGCTCTTGGTGCATAAAGAAGATCTGTAAAGTTGCAAAGACTAAAGTCTCAAATCCAAAGAGATATTCTTTATAAAAGTTAAGAGTCAACCTCGCCTACCTAAAACAGCTGGTTCTAACACGCCCCCACATGTCTACTACGTCACGATGTGGGAAGATTTGCATAACGCCGCCCAAATGTTCACGCAAAGAAAGAAGGCGTAACTTTTATTCTCGCTGTAGTATTGTTTCTGCCGCCATGTCATGAAGGCGCTGTGTGTTTCGTTGTGAAAGCGAAACTA
>NW_015536549.1:2569382-2594125 GCF_001515605.1 Sinocyclocheilus anshuiensis
CAAAAAGGCGGGGCATAGAGGAGAAACAATAATGTACAGTATGTGGTAAATAATGTGTTTTTTTTTTTACTTTAAACAGCATAAACACATTTCATTACACCAAATACACAAAATAAGCAACACTTTTTAGCAACATCATATGACCCCTTTAAAATAACAAGGAATTATATATTTTTATGATTTGTAGATTGTAGATTTAAAAATTAAAATCATATTATGCTTTAGAATGTAGCGAAATAAAAGTGAACGCTTCACAAAATAAAAAAATTATTTGGTAAGTAGGCCTACACATAATGGACTTAAGCTAACGAAGTAAAAAATTTACTGATTTCCGTTTATATGCATTATTTAAGTCACACCTATAAATTGTTATGTGAACAAAACAATTCAAAATTCAAAGTATCTTTTAGTAAATACAGTCCCAAACACTGTTAAGCATTAGAGACGTAGAGGAATAGGCTATTTCACCCAAAAATGAAAATTCTTTCTTTATCTAATCACCCTTATGTTGTTCCAAATTTGCATGATTTTCTTTATTCTGTGAAACATAAAAGAAGATATATAAAAAAAATTTGTTTTGGGGGGGGGGGGTCTGTTTCTTCTATACAATGAAAGTCAATAGGGCCCAAAGTTTAAGAAAATAATCCATAATCCATAGGATCGAGTTATTATTATTATTATTATTATTATTCAATTTATTCAATACTTTTGACTAAAGAACAGTAAGAAACCATTTAGCAACTACTTACAACAACTTCTGCACAGTCAAAATGAAAGTCAATAGGGCCCAAAGTTTAAGAAAATAATCCATATAAGTTTGGATCGAGTTATTATTATTATTATTATTATTATTCAATTTATTCAATACTTTTGACTAAAGAACAGTAAGAAACCATTTAGCAACTACTTACAACAACTTCTGCACAGTCAAGTGCCACCCACATTATCTTCAGAAAATGCAAACATCTATTTTTAACATACTGTACATTGTTGCAAACAATTTGCTATCGATGCTTTTAATTAATAAGTGAGAGCTAGAGAGGGCTTGTAGAGTGTGAATGTATGTTTAGTGTTTGTGTGTGTATGTGTGGGTGTGGCTGTGGCTGTGAGTGCATTACAGTCGTGTCTGTGTGTGTGTGTGTGTGTGTGTGAGGGGGTTGAGATTGTGTATATGAGTGTGTTTGTAAGCATGTGTGTATGTATGTGTTGTCAAGTGGGTGTAGGTCATGTGTGTGTGTGTTGTGGTGTGTGGGGGGAGAACAGGTTAGTGGGTTACATTCATGTGTGTGAGTGTGTATGTGTGTGAGTGGGTTGCTCTGTTAATGCAGCTCTATTGGCAGTCCTCCAGAATACTGGAGTCTGTGTGGTGATCCGTTCTGCTGTGTGAAATATCGATCACACCAGCAGCCAGAGGCTATTCAGACACATAATTTAGACATACAGAAATACAGCCACAGAGTCCATTAGCAAGATACAGTTTTATAATAATATACCGCAGTAGTCATTTTGCATTTGCAAAGCAAACAAACAAGAACTATGGTGATACTAAGAAGAACTATTGCGGTACTATGGTTGGCTGGACATTTATCACGGAAATATCATGTTTTTGAATGTGTACTAATACTATGTTTGTTTGTTTGTATGTATCATGATAATACTTTAGTTGTTGGGGCATGTGCCCTGGTAATACCATGTTTTTGATCACATACCTTGGTTGTTTTGACATTTGCCATGGTAAAATACTTTATAAATGTATAGTTGCAGTATAAATTTCATAATAATGGATTTTTCTACCAGTTCAAGCTTGAATTATCACCAGTAAAGTTTTGCCAATTCTTTTTGTGATTACAGGCAATGTCTCTAAAAGATCTTCTTTTGATGGGCTTTGGCAAATATATATTTAAATAAATGCTGTTCTTTTGCACTTTATGTTGACAAAAGAATCCTGAAAAAAGTATTATGGTTTTTATAGAAAAAAAAGTAAGCAGCACAACTGTTTTGAATATTAATAATAAGAAGAAATCTTTCTTGGGCTCAAAATCAGCATATTAGAATTGTTTCTGAAGGATAATGTGACAATGAACACTGGGGCAATGGCTGCTGAAAATGCAGCTTTGCCATCACAGGAATAAAATACATTTTAAAAATACAGCACACTTTTGAATGGTATTCCATATGTGATTAATTATGATTTATTGAATGATTAAATCAACATATGTTATAATTTGATTAAAAGTCAATTGAAAGATATAATTATATGCAAAGAGAGACACAGTGACCGTATTCACAAAATAAACAAATGCATTTTATCTGATGAATAATGAACGGCTGAAGGATAGTGGTACTGATAGATGTGAGGCAGAAATGAAAGTGTCAATTAGTTCATTAGTGGGTAACTGTGTCACTGCATGATGGGGGTTCATGACACCACTGATAACCTCTCTCATAACCTCTAATGTTTTCGTGTGAGAGAGAGACAGGCAGAGAAGAACCTCTCGATTTGCATTACACACAACTAGCTCACTTTGATACATTTTTTAATAGGTCTCTGCATGAGAAACTGACCGATTCTCCCCTCAATTCTCGTCCTTTCCAATTAATCCTCTTTTTATTTTTGGAGCGTTTCTCATCTCATCTCTCTGTCTCTCGCTCTTCATATTCCCTCTCGAGAGTGTGCAGCCCACGTTCACTTTTCTAACTCATAGAGTCTGTGCGTCCCACACGTGGAGAGAAAGATTGAGATGAAGGAGAGATGAGCGCAGCGTGTGGTACGTCCCATGTGATGCATGGAACGCCAGACAACAAGATTCCTTTTTCAAATCTGCAGGATGAATCTTTTGTATCTTCACAGGAGCTTGTATGCATTACAGATTAAAAACTGAGCAAAGAAACACCACTTACCCTGAATATATGTTAAAATATGCAGGAATGTGGTTTGGTGTGGTGTGGTGGTTTTGCATTTATTTGATAGAGTTTGAGATACATAAGGCGCATTTTCTTGTCCCCTTTGACTTCCATAGTATTTTTTTCCATACTATGGAAGTCAGCGGCTACCAACAACAGTTTGCAGCAACCAACCAGCATCCAACATTATTCAAAATAACTTCTTTAATGTTCATTGGAAGAATAAAACTCATACAGCTTTTGAACAAGGGTGAGTAAATGATGACAGAATTTTCATTTTTGGGTGAACTATCCCTTTAAGTCAACACAGTGCAGAAAGCTGTTTGTGTATGATTCACTATAAAGGATTGAAATACAATATACTGGTCCCATCTCATTGACCCTCACTGAGCAGAGCCTTACTGAAGGATCATCAGGATCAGTGACTTGAACTCTCATTCATGAATGAATCATTCAATCTGATTCGTGAACAGTTCAAACTATTTAAAGAATCGTATTTGTTCATTGATTCCGTTCTTGAGTTCAACTCTCTGATTCACTGACTCACAGATGTTCTAAGAGTTAACAGCTGAAGGGGAAGATTATCAGTAAACAAATGGATTTTTCATGAAAAATTCTCTTTTTTGTCCCACAGTAAAATAACAGGTTTGGATCAACATGAAAATGAGTAAATAATGCCAAAATGTTCATTTTTGAGTGAACTATTTGTTTAATTTTAGTTGTATTAGTATAAATCTTTTGCTTCCTTTTGCAGTGGCTGTTAAATAAAGAGAGAAGCTCCCACACACACACACATATACAAATACAGACATACAAACACGCCACCCCCATCCCAGTCAGTCTGACGCCCACGTGGCCCCCCTGCTGCGTCTTCCTTCTGTGAGCTCGGCTCTTGGTTTCTGAAGCCAGTGGGAGGCTCTTTCATCTCCATCTCACCAGCGGGCACCGCAGTGCCAGCCTGGCATAATCGGCCTGGCGCTGACATTTTAGCATCTCTTTTTCTGTTATTCCTCTCCACCTGATGTCTCTCTGTCTCGCTCCATCTCACTCACTAAAAAGCTGGGTCACCAACCCTTCAGCAGGAAAACCAATAGAACCCTGCTAATTCAATCAGAGCTAGACATGTTAAGATGAGAGAGACGAGAGGTTCAAATCTGACCTGTGTCTGTCTGTCTATCTATCTATCTATCTATCTTTACTGTAAATTCAAGTAAATGTAAGTTCAAACCATAAAACTTTAAAACCTTTTACACTAAAGTTCTGGCAACCACAGCTGCCATAATCATACATTTTACAGATTTTATATATACTTTGATATACTTTTAATTTATTTATTGGGTTTTATTTCTTTTTTAAATTATTTTAATTTATTTATTTATTATTTAAAAAAAAAGTCAGGTGTTTTTAAGCGAATTATATATTTCATCCAAAAAGAAAGATATATAGATATATTCACCCAAAAACACCCAAAAAATTTATATCAGAAACTTGAAAGTTATTGAGTGCAAGATTTTCAGGGAGTAGACTTTTGTATTTTTCTCACACAAAAATATAATGACATCCTATGGAAAATTTTACTTGCACCTTAGTATGTAAATAATATTATTTTGCCATTTTAAATCATTCTTTTTTAACTGTACTTTTTGTTATACTATCCTGCAATCTCGCCAAGGTCAAACTCCAAGGTTTAACCCTGAGAAACACAAATTGCCTTGCAGCAGCTTCCACTTGTTTACATACGACTATCGTTTGACTTCAGAAACCATCGTGAACACTGTTTGTTTGTGTGTGGTGAAATCCAGCTCAACTTTTACACATCTCTCATTCTCAGCTTCATTTAAAAGCAACTTCCAAACCAGCGATCCTTTTAGAGTGCTTACTGGTTTGCTATCTTTATCCTGTGAAAGCTCAAAGCCCACAGTATGGCAGTATCTGTAACCCTACTACAGGCAGGTTCTCCCAGCTAACATGTTCATACGCTCACAACCACAGTGGGAGTTTAATGGCTCCTAAACGTAGCCCAGAGGGGCCGCACCCTGCACACTGTGGGATGCAACAGGAAAGAGAAATGACTACTGAGGAATCACCAACTGTGAGAAATTGTTTAATGTAAAGTATTTTTTTCCCATTTGGAATAAAATATCTCTTAATTAAAATATTCAAGATAAATTGAAGAGTCATTGATCTGAATACAGTTTCTATAAAAATATTTTTATATAAATAAACAATATAAATACAAACATATAATAATGGCAAACACACACACACACACACACACACACACACACACATATATATATATATATATATATATATATATATATCATTCATCACATAATACTTACAAAAATGAGAAAACTTTTCTTTGGTGACATTTTTGGTATTCTCACCAAAAATTATGTCACTATCTGGCAAAAATAAATACATTTTTATAAAAAAAAAAATGCACCTGATGCACCTGGAATAGTCTAATAAATTGGCAGGTTTTTTTGTTATAGAATTTTTTTGTTCAAACAAATACATTGTTGTTGTTTTTTAAATACACCACTATGTTTGCTTAAATGTGATTTCGTGATAATTAAAAACTGACTGATATTTCAATCTTTCAAACAGTCAAGCAGTTTATTTTATTAAATATATTAAGATATATATGAAAATGTAGAATTACTCCATAGTAGAAATTAAAATAAAATTATATAAATGTCAAAATATATTCCTATTTGATTTTTTAACCATAACATTTACCACTTATGAACATACATCACAGAACTGATCAAATCGATTGTAAATACTTACAAAATGTGCTGTTGTTTTCTCACCAAAAACGATGTCACTCTGCTGAGGATGGAATTGTAAACACAGGTAATCTCTATTTCCAAAAATAAATAAATACAGCAAGAATAAAAATAACAAACATTTCATTCAGATATAGGTTAAAAAGATGCACATGGAATAACTCATAATAACCTTTATTTTTACTTAATTGTATTTTGTGATAGAAAACTAACTAGAAATCATCAAACAGTTTATTTAATCAAATATATTAAGAAATATATGAAAATAGACCTACTGCATAGTAGAAATTAATCTTTTATAAATACATTTCCATCTCTCCCTAGAGACCGATCACAGCAGGACGGCCTTGAAGAACAGGAGCTGTTTGATGGGTCCATCCATGCCTGGTGCTTGTGATGGAACCACCAGAGAACACCTGGGATCTTTGCCCCATAATTTTCCGGCTGGCTAAATTATTAAAGAGGGTTAAACATTAAATTATTAAACAACTATTAAGGCATCAGTCTGTAGAGCAGCCGAGACCAGAAGGTATAATTCAAAGCTCAGCTTTATCAGCATTAAACCCAATGACACCTACAACACAATGTTTTATAAATGTAGGACTGGTGAATATTTGGCAGTATAAGGCTTTTTTCGCTTTTTGTACAGACCAGTTAAAACAATTATTCATTAAAAAAAAAAAGGCCATGTCATTTTTAGGATTTAATCGGAATAGACAACAGATGAGGCTAACCTGTGTGTAAAACAAATACAGCGAACTAATTGTTTTCATATGTGAGTGTGGTTATGTTCATAATTTATCTGTCTTTTGGCCCAGGTGCATCCAGAGAGACAGAAGAAAAACCAGTAATCCAAATTCATGTTTGTAGTCATTCCCCTGGGAGATTAAAAGAACTACATTTCCCATAACATCACTCAGTCTTCATCAAAATTGAGTCTGTCGGGCCAGACATGCAGTCAGATAGGGTCAACTTGAATTGACTGATGTTCATCTCCCAAGGTCCACTGATTCAATAATGCCATCACTGTTCAATGTCACATTCAAAATGAAGCACTTCTCCCAGCTTTCTGACAGCACAGTTTTTCATTCCAACATGAAACATCCGTTTAGTCATGGTTTCTTACTGCATAAAAAAGGTTTAGATTACAATTGAAGACAAATTATATTAGCTAATTTACATAAGCCAAATGAAATATTACTAATTCATTATTTTTATTATAATTATTTTTAAAACTTTATGTTATCTTTTTATTTTTCATTTGTAAATTGAAAATAATTGGAGTATGTTTTACAAGAAAATACTATTTCAGTTTTTCTACTTCAAAATTTCATGTTTAATTCAGTGTTATGTTTCTGAATTGTTTGTGAAAATTACTAGCACTTTCTGAGTGAAAATTGTTTCTACACCTATTTTTTTTCAGTGTATTATTGTTATTGCTCTAGTAATAATACTGGTGTGTCAATTTTACAGCCATAAATTATTTAAGCTCAATTAAAAAAAAAAAAAAAAAGTGATTTTCTGCAATATTGTACAATTATTTTCATGGAAAATTATTTCATTTTTTTAAATATATAAATAATTAATTATTGATATATTGTGTATATAATTATATGCTCACATCTCATGTGTGTAACATTTGAATAGGAAAAGTTAGAATACAAAAAAAAACTATTATTACACATCGAAAACATAGTTTTCGAAGTTGTAAATGAAATATTATTGGAATATGTTTTACAAGAGAAAATATTATTTCAGTTTTTCTACTTCAAAATTTCACATTTAGAAAGTTTTGACGTGTGGCCAAGTATGGTGACCCTACTCGGAATTTGTGCTCTGCATTTAACCCATCCAAGTGCACACACACAGTAGTGAACACACACACACCATGAACACACACCCAGAGCAGTGGGCAGCCGTATTCAGTGTTACTTTTTTTCAGTGTATTATTCATTATTAAATTGGCTTGAAAAGGCCAACTTACTGAAATCCTATTTAAACTTAGGGTGTGTCTCAATCAGCTCCCTTGTTCAGTAGTCAGGGCATTGATCAGGGAGTCGGCCATTTTAAGGGCTCTCTCAATCGCGAAATCCTTCCAGTGCACTGGAACTTTCGCTCCCTGAAAAATCCCACAATGCACCGCAAAAACCAGGGAGCATCGGTGTGAGCCTATGCTCCCTTACTGGAAATTGTGTCACATTTCTGAAGTGCGAAACATAACCCACACGAGCCAACTCAATAAATATAATGACGCGACAGAAGATTTGAAAAGGCAAACCAGTTTTTTTAGTATATTTTAACAAACACACATCGCTAGACAGGTAATGATCACATCTTGTTAACATTCTTAATATTCGGCTGAAATGTTTAGGGAGCATCGGTGCTCACTATGCTCCCTTACCGGAAACAACGTCACATTTCTGAAGTGTGTAAACCACACGAGCCAACTCGATAAATATAATGACACGTGATAGAAGATTTGAAAAGACAGACTGTTTTTAGTATATTTCAACATAAACACACATCAGTAGACATGTAATGAACACATCTAATTAAGTTGGCTTGAAAAAGCCAATTTACTGAAGTCCGATTTAAACAACTTCTTCTTCTGAGACCAAATTTTAAAATGTATCTCCTCCTAGACTTGTAAAGCTACAACCACCAAACTCGGGTCAGACCTTCAGACTGGTCTGACTCGGGTTGCTATATCTTTTCTAACTGATCCGGCTTATGGTTTTCGTAAACCAGACTATCAAACCACCTAAAATCCCATAGACTTTCATTGAGGGAGTGAAAACTTTTATACAATAAGACTTATGGTGTGTTTAAGCTGTCTGTTGCTATAGAGAATGGGAATCTACGTCACGCCGCATTGAATTCCGCCATGTTTTAGGTCACGCTCAGGAGCACACCACAGAAAAAGCCGACCGTTTACTATTAATATTTTTTGGAAAACCATCTTACATACTCTTAGAATAAAACGGACTAATTTGTAAATCTCTTTAAATAAAAGAAATCGCTCTGTGGTTTGTTTGAGAGGCTGCAAATATTCATTATTCAGTCTCCTTCACTACACAGTGGTACTGATATAGGCTAACTGCTAAAACACTTTGGTTAGAGTAGCAAGACCATGCTTATTTTTAAAGGGGAGAATACATAGCTAGATCTCAAACAGTGGATCATTTATCATCGTTATATATCGTCATATTGCCCAGTAAAACTGCTCAATGTAAAGAATTAAGCCATTATAGAGGTAACAGAGCTTACCAGAAGCTTCTTTGAAACGATGTGTATTGTGGATGCTATGCAAATAAATACCTTGACTTGAATGAACCGAGGTGAAGATTCTTACTATTAGAGATGCCGAACAACGATGCAAGCGATCAAATAAATGAATGAATGAAACTTAATCCATACAAACAAGTGGCCGGGTATCAACGAGCTGCCGCAAGATAATGTTTCCATATCCATGAGTTCCAAAGACACATCTTATTTGAGTTGTTTACCATACCGAGTTTGTTTAACTTTCATCCGAGTTCTGTAGTAAATGTAGACATTTTATATTATTTTATGTTTATATGATTCAACTTAAGATCCCGTTGGAATGATTAATGCTTACTGTATCAACATAGTGTTAATCAAAAGCAGAGGTATTTCATGCAGACATTGATAAGGGCTATGGGCAGGCATAGCCCTTATCAATGTCTGCAGGATATACCTCTGCTTTTTCAGCTTGAAAGACGCTGAAAAAAGCACATTTTTCACACCGGCCGTGCAAAGGGCTATGGCAAATGATGTAAAGTGAGCCTTAACCACTCCAACTAGTGAAAATCAAGTATAAATAAAATAAGGTATGCATTTAGCAGACGCTTTTATCCAAAGCGACTTACAGTGCATTCAGGCTATACATTTTTTATCAGTAGCGATCTTAAGTAGAATAATATAAACATTAAATAATATCAAACGTCTACATTCACTATATTCTCCAGTCTCTGCAGTAGCTCCCGTGACCTAAATTCCCAGAATGCATTGCCGCTGTGACGACACATTTCCATTCTCTATAGCAAAGCTTAACAACTCCCTGAAAAAACAGCTAAAACCAGCCTAAGCTGATTGGCTGCTTTGGCTGGTCTCCCAAGCTGGTTTTAAAGTGGTTTTGGACACTTTTTTTTAGCAGGTCAGGCTGGTCTTAGCTGGTTTTCAGCTGATCTTTAGCTGTTTTTTACTGAATCAACTGGTTTTAGCTGGTTTTAGTTGGATTAGCATAGAAACATGTTAACAACATACTAGTAACTCGCTAATCATGCTAGAAACATGTTAACAAAATGCTAGTAACTTGCTAATCATGTTAACAACCTCCTAGTAACATGCTAGTAACTTGCTAATCATGCTAACAAAATGCTAACACCATGCTAGTAACATGCTAATCATGCTGCTAGCAACATGCTAGTCACTTGCTAATCATGCTGGAAACATGCTAGCGACATGCTAGTCACGCTAATGACATGCTAGTCACTTGTTATTCATGCTAGCAACATGCTAGTCACTTGCTAATCATGCTAACAAAATGTTAGTTACTTGCTAATCATGTTTGCAACATGCTAGTAACTTACTAATCATGCTAGCAAAATGTTAGAAACATGTAAACAACATGCTAGTCACTTGCTAATCATGCTAATGACATGCTAGTCACTGGCTAGTAATGTTAACAAACATGCTTGTCACTTGCTAATCATGCTAGCAACATGCTAATCACTTGCTAATCATGTTAAAATGTTAGTCACTTGCTAATCGTGTTAACAACATGCTAGCAACATGCTAGTAACTTGTTAATCATGCAACATGTTAACGACATGCTAGTAACTTTGATAATCATGTTAACGACATGCTAGTCACTTGCTAGTCATGCTAGCAACATGCTAGAAACATGTTAACGACATGCTAGTAACTTTCTAATCATACTAACGACGTGCTAGTCACTTGCTAGTAATGCTAGCAACATGTTAGTCATTTGCTAATCATGTTAACAACCTGCTAGTGACATGCTAGTCACTTGCTAATCATGCTAGCAACATGCTAGAAACATGTTAACGACATGCTAGTAACTTGCTAATCATACTAACGACGTGCTAGTCACTTGCTAGTCATGCTAGCAACATGTTAGTCACTTGATAATAATGTTAACAACATGCTAGTCACTTGTTAATCATGTTAACAACATGATAGTGACATGCTAGTCACGTGATAATCATGCTAGCAACATGCTAGTTACTTGCTAATAATGCCAGCAACATGCTAGCGACATGCTAATCATGCTGGAAACAAGTTAGCGACATGCTAGTAACTTGCTGATCATGCTAGCGACATGATAGTTTACTATTTCTTATCTATCTATTTATCTATCTGTCTATTTATCTATCAATTTTTCTGATTTGGTATTGCCTTCAAAACTACTTCAAATTAGTTCAAACTGAAAGCCCTCAAACTGTAAGCTTTTAAAACTACTTCAAACTCTCTGGCTAGGCTTTTTCAAGCCAACTTAAAGTTTGTCTACAAACTTTACTGTCTAGTTCCAGTGATGACGTTCTACTATGTTGTCCGTTGACGTTGTACGTAATCATGTCACTGGAATTCGAGTGATCACTGTCCCAAGTGCAGTGAGTCAGGGAACTTACCAGTGACTGAATTCGTGTACACGATCTACTGATTCACGAGCTCGGGAGCTAGGGAGCTGATTGAGATGCACCTTCTTCTTCTTCTGAGACCAAATTTTAAAATGTATCTCCTCCTAGACTTTTAAAGCTACAACCACCAAACTCGGGTCAGACCTTCAGACTGGTCTGACTCGGGTTGCTATATCTTTTCTAACTGATCCGGCTTACGGTTTTTCGTAAACCAGACTATCAAAACCACCTAAAATCCCATAGACTTTCATTGAGGGGGTGAAAACTTTTATACATTAAGACTTTAAGGTGTATTTAAGCTGTCTATTGCTATAGCAAAGCTTAACAGCTCCTTGCTGAAAAAACAGCTAAAACCAGCCTAAGCTGATTGACTGCTTTGGCTGGTCTCCCAAGCTGGTTTTAAAGTGGTTTTGGCCACTTTTTTAGCAGGCCAGGCTGGTCTTGGTTGGTTTTTAGTTTTTTTACTGAATCAACTGGTTTTAGATGGGTTAGCATAGAAACATGTTAACAACATGCTAGTAACTTGCTAATCATGCTAGAAACATGCTAACAAAATGCTAGTCACTTGTTAATCATGCTAACAACATGCTAGTAACATGCTAATCATGCTAGAAATGTGCTAGTAACTTGTTAATCATGCTAAAAAAAGGCTAACACCTTGCTAGTAACGTGCTAATCATGCTAGAATCATACTAGCAACATGCTATGAACTTGCTAATCATGTTAACAACATGCTAGTGAATTGCTAATAATGCTTGAAAAATGTTAACAAAATGGTAGTAACTTGCTAATCATGCTAACAACATGCTAGTAACCTGCTAATCATGCTAGAAACATAACTAAATGCTAGTAACTTGCTAATGCTATAAACATTAGCAACATGTTAAACATGTTAACATCATGCTATTAACATGCTAATCATGCTAGAATCATGCTAGCAACTTGATAAACATGCTAACAAAATGTTAACACCATGCTAGTAACATGCTTATAATGTTAAAATCATGCTAGTAACATGCTAATCATGCTACAATCATGTTAGCAACATGCTATTAACTTGCTAATCATGTTAACAACATGCTAGTAACTTGCTAATCGTGCTAACAACATGCTAGTAACTTGCTAATCATGGTACAATAATACTAACGTGTTAATAACTTGCTAATCATGCTAGAAACATGCTAACAAATTGTTAAACATGTTAGAAACATGCTAGCATTATGCTAGTAACATGCTAATCATGCTAACAAAATGCTAGCACCATGCTAATCATGCTAGAAACATGTTAGCAACTTGTTAAACATGCTAGCAAACATTATAGTAACTTGTTAATGATGCTAACAACATGCTAGTAACATGCTAATCATGCTAGAAAAATGCTAGCACCATGCTAATCATGCTAGAAACATGTTAGCAACTTGTTAAACATGCTAGAAACAGGCTAGCATCATGCTAGTAACATGCTAATCATTCTAGAATAATGTTAACAACTTGCTAGTAACTTGTTAATCATGCTAGAAACATGCTAGAAAACTGGCTAATCATGCTAGAAACATGGTAGCAATTTGGTAAACATGTCAGAAACATGCTAGCATTATGCCAGTAACATGCTAATCATGCTAGAATCATGCTAGCAACATGCTAGTAACTTGTTAATAATGCTAACAACATGCTAGTAACATGCTAATCATGCTAGAAACTTGCTAGTAACTTGCTAATCATGTTAACAAAATGCTAGAAACATGTTAATCATGCTAAAAACTTGCTAGTAACTTGCTAATCATGCTAGCACCATGCTATTAACATGCTAATCATCCTAGAAACATATTATTAACTTGCTAGTCATGCTAACAAAATGTTAACAATGTTAGAAACATGCTAGTAACATGGTAATCAAGCTAGCAAAATGCTAGTAACATGCTAATCAAGCTAGCAACATGCTAGTAACATGCTAATAATGTTAAAAACATGTTAGCAACATGCTAGTCATGCTAGAAACAGCCTAGCAACCACCCCATGTACCCTAGCAATATGTTTTATACCTATATGTTTTTTTTTCTGATAGACTGTATTGCCTTGAAAACATTAAAACTTTAATCTTTAAAACTATTTAAACTTTCAAACTACTTCAAACTGAAAATTTTCATACTGCAAGCTTTTAAAACTTTTTCAATTGCTAATCATGCTAGCAACATGTTAACCATGTTAGAAACATGCTAGTAAAATGTTAATCATGTTAACAACATGCTCATTATGCTAGCAACATGCTAATCATGCCAGCAACATGCTAGTAACATGCTAATCATGCTAAAACATGTTAGCAACATGATAGCCATGCTAAAAATAGCCTAGCAACCACCCCAGGTACCCTAGCAATATGTTTTATACCTATCTGTTTTTTTTCTGATAGACTGTATTGCTTTGAAAACATTAAAACTTGAATCTTTCAAACTATTTTAACTTCCAAACTACTTCAAACTGAAAACTTTCAGACTGCAAGCTTTTAAAACTTTTTCAAACTTTCTAGCTAGACATTTTCAAGCCATTTTAAAGTTTGTTTCTAGTTATTATTGTTGTTGTGTCAATCAAAATATTCTTTTCAAAGTATTTAAAAAAATTTTAACACATCAATAATTAATTAATGATTAATTGTGTATAATTAGCATATTTTGAATATTTGAAGGAAAAGTCTGGATTAAAAAAAAACTTGTTTTGTGATTATTTCTGCAGTATATGACATTTAGATGAAAGGCATTTTTTAGTCCTCTATTCACCCGTAGTTCCTCATCTTAAAGGTAGACAAGGTCCTACATAGGTGCTTCCTGAATTATTAATCAGCAAGCTTCATAGATCTGATTCATTGGCTCATGTGAACCACTATTACCATCAATGACAAGAGCTCTACCTTATATTTTCATTTCACCTGTTAAGCAGGAGCAACAAGACAGAAAAAAATGGCTTTGAATCTTTGAAGGATCAAAACATTGCATGCAACAGAAAGAATATTTCTAGTGAATTTATCATATAAAATTGAGGAATGTCTAGAGACACTTCTAAGTGAAGGTGCAGTGAAAAGGTTAGTTATTTCAAAGGAAAAGAAGGAAAGATGCTGTTGCACTGAGACTGAAATAACAAACAGAACAAAAGGTTTCTGGACAAACAACTTTATTTTTGATTATGGGTCTATACACTGTACATCCTGACACTGCAGTATATAAGCCAAACTACTTTCAACTCTAATCTCATAGAGCTCTCTATCTTACATTATAGTCCATGTGAGGGGGAAAAGGGGATGTCTAAGAGGGAGAAATTGGCCAGATCCAAGTGTATAAGCGGCATCAGTAGTAGAAGAAAGCATACATCAATCTCTTACATAAAAATAATTTCAAGAGTTGCAAAGTTTATAGTATATTGTTATAGCAGCAGTGAAGGGCTAAGATGATATATCGGCATGGAAAAAAAATAGAACAGATTGTTAAAATAAGAATCTGAATGACTGATTCAACCAGAACTGATGTATTTGATATTTAGTTGACCGTAACAAAAAAAAAAAAAGTATTTACTGTAAAGATTTTGCAGAACATTGCTACCATTCTTTGTAGCATCCCCCCAAAAAATAAAATAAACAAATAAGGAAGGAAATAAGCGGAATAAAGGACTGAATATGCTTGCACTGGGAATACAACCTTTGAAATAATTGTTTTTAAAACATTTTCTTTATTTTTTGTTTTTAAAAACACAACATAAAACATATAAACTATTATGCAAGGTTTTTTTCTCATTCTGACAAAAAAACAAAACAAAAACAAAGAAACACAATATACATTTATGATAAATTTTTTGTAAAATGAAAAGAAAACGGCTATATACATTGGTGAATTTGTACTTTCATCATCAGACTGGCTAATCCTGCTCATTTATCAGTGATGTTATGTTATTATTGCTGTATTTTAGATCTTTTTTGTTAGCAAAAAATGTCTCCTTTAGAAAAAAAGTCCGCATTTTTAGTTTTATATTGGGAGCCTCTGTGATCAATTTCTCCCTTTTTCATAGAAAATTGCAAACAAAGTAAACTACACATATCAATCTGTGTGTAAAAACAACTACAAAACCTCATCGGAAATTTTTTATTTATTTTTTGGTCTGTAAAAACGCACAGCCCCTTGCTACTGTTAAGACACTGAGCTTCTTATAGACCCCCGTTTAGTATCTTTACCGTAGCCTGCAATGTACAGGTCAGGGCATATCAAATCATTTCAATGGCTCTTTTTACATCTATAGCAAAAGTAACCTCTGAAATATATTTTTTAATCCTTAAAAAGAGAGAAAGAAAAGAGTTTATTTATTCCGATGTACATTTAAAAGCTATCTTAGTATAAGATTTAAATTCTTCTTTACCAGTGGCAATTGGAGCATTAAACTCTGCTATGCATTTTTCTTTTATTTAATTATTCATAGTTTTTTGAAGAAAACAAAAAACAAAGGAATACTGACAAACTGGCATTAAACCCTATCAAATAAGCTGTGGCTTGCTCTTAAGCAATGACAGTCAAGTTCATTCTGGCAAAACGGGGCGAGCCAAAGAGGCTCCCCCAAATGACAGTGCAAATGGGACGTCCCGCTCTCACCATCTGACCGCTGTCTGAAGCAGTTCAGTGCACCTTACAGTCGGCCACCGTGGAAACGGGCTCAATAATTGTTCCTCTTCTGGAACCCCAAGGGCCCAAAGACAGGCACTTGAGGGTCTCCAGCATTGCATATGCACTTGAGGGTCTCCAGCATTGCATATGCACATAAGGTTTGTATTTAGCCCAAGAGTAATGCCGTTAATGTTGCGTTTAAGATTGTTAAGAGCTGAAATTTATTGTTAAGAGGGTTTTGTTTTCCTTTGTAGTTAAAAACAAGATTAAAATAGCTTTATATTGCATAACACAATAAAAAACGTACATATACAGTTTTAATGCCCAATAATGAATATACGAATGGCAGACTTGATCTTTTTCTTTTAAATTCCATGCATATGAAAGAAATTACATAAGCTTGCTATTAAAAGAAGGAACATAAGCAATAAAATATTCACACAATCTGAAAAATCATCCGTTATAACAACAACAAAATGAAAAGAGCCAAAACGTAACATACATTCTGATTGCATTGTACCCAATGTATATAAATCACTTATAAAATATATGTATTTTCAACTAAATCTTTCTCTGCTAAGTGTGAGCATTTAAAGATGTATTTATTAAACCATCTAGACTTTCGTTTGTTCGTCAGCCATCCTCTTCTTGTTTTGTACACATAATACGTTCTTGCTCAGAGCCGAGAGGAGCACCTGCATTGATATTTAGACTCCCTTTTACCAATGCATGACAGTTTGTGTGTCCTATTCATTCCGAACGGTTTTAAATCTGATTCGGAAGCGTTCAAAACCTGTAGGAATCCAGGACAGTAACAATAACACTTTAGCGACGATTATAATCATATATAGATAACTATTATAAATGTTGAATTTAAGTCAGATTGAGGGAACGGCTGTGTGCGCCGTCCACATTTCAGCAAGCAAGCATGTAGAACCTTTTTTTTTTTAATTCTTGCGGTTTTATTTACAATAGTTTGTCTTAAACACATGATTACATTGCATTTATTAGAACTGCATAAAATTAACCAAATATTTATTTCAATTGTATACTTAGGAATACTAAAAACTCTGATAATTCTTGCGGTTTTATTTACAATAGTTTGTCTTAAACACATGATTACATTGCATTTATTAGAACTGCATAAAATTAACAAAATATTTATTTCAATTGTATACTTAGGAATACTAAAAACTCTGAGATAAATGTGTGGGAGAGTGTGGGAGCGTAATGCATTTAGACAGTATTTTGTAATGACCAAGTGCGATTCATTATTGTAAAGTAAAAAAAAACAAAGCGAAAAGGAAAAAGAAACATTTTCATATTTACATATTATAATTTACTTAAAAAGAACAATTTGTGGTTCTTGATCACATGACACCTCCTGCCCTAGAAGGCGTGTTTTTTATGCTTTTAGTTTATTCCCAAAAACGGCCGCCCACGTTCTCAGCCGGGCCGGTTGTCAGCATCTCAGCCCACGGAGAAGCTGTACGTGTGTGTGATGAGAAGAAACCCAAACCCTCACGGAGAGCAGGAGCCACAAACCTCCGATTCCACACTGACCACGATCTTAAGATTCGCCGACAGGTTTTGACCCTCAAGCGCACTTGTGGCGTTTCACACGACAGCTTGTGAGGGGAGCATTTGTTTGCCATTAAAAGAAAGTGCTCTGGCTTGATCATAACACTTACTTGAATACAAATATCTCTCCCTTTCAACAGGGCTGAACTTCTCCACCTCTAGCTCTCCAAAGCCCTTCAACGCTCTCCTGACCAGTATCTCTTTACCATTGTTAAAGATAGTGTGTGTAACCATTCGTCTCCATGTCTTCTTTTAACCAGCATAACATGTATGTACAAGTAAAAGGGGGTAAATCTGAGGCTTTGATAAGTCACTGAAGTTTTTATCTCATACACACTCACTAACAAGTCTCTTAAATAGCTTATTACAAAGTGATTTTCATCTTAGTTCCTCAAAACGTGAGAGGAAATGATGGGATGATGATGAGTCCTTGTCTCTTCGATAACAACGTGGGCTGGACAGCATGCTTAAAAATTGCTGTGTAAAATTTTTCGTCATTATTACCAATTTTTTGTCATAGAAAAGTCTTCATTTCAAAATGTATTCAGTTTCAGGCACAGTTAGCTTTTGTGCTATTGGCTTCTTTCCGAATGGACTTGCTTTTTTTTTTTACATCTGGTTGGAGGCGAGGTGCATTTCAGTCCTCTCAAAGTAAACCTTTTTCAAAAATGTGTCCAAATTTCATCAAAAAATGTTCAGGATACCTCCGGATTTACGCTGGCTAAGAGGCAGGTGGGCGGGAGTTCACCCGCATGCTAGTTGACATAATTGGGCGGTTGGTGCTGTCAATCAGGGCGGTGTTGATGTGGATTGGGTAAAGTCAAGAAATAGAGGATTAGTTGGAGTCTTTAGCGGGTGGGGGTGGTGCGTCTGTGCCGTTCTTGCTGGGGCTTTTGGGCCACAGCTGTTCCTGTAGCTCCTTGACCACTCTCTCCAGGTGCTCCCTTGCCTCCCGCTCTTGCATCAGATCGGCTCTCAGCTGCTCTCGGTCTGCCTCGGCGTGCTGCAACTTTACTTGCAGGTCTTCAATCTGAAAATGTACCATATAAAGATGATGAAAGATGAATAAAGTGGCCACAAATTAGAAGCAAATCATGTAGTTTGACCAAATGCTACAGCGCTGTCTATAGCGTATCACACTGTATTCCACAATGTATTATAATTTTCAATGTGTGAGTCTGAAACACACAACTCTGACAGGAAGTTACCCTGTTTCCTTCTGAGAAATGAAACGTATCTCATCAGACTTGCGAGGCCAAACCCGGTCTGAGAGTTCATTTGAAAGTGTGTGTGGGTGGGGTGTCATGTTACATCAATCTAAGCATACCTTCGATTACTCTTCATTAAACAGACACTTGTTTATCCTGAGCCACTTCCAGTACATTTATAGCACAGGGACAGTCACTCTAGGAACAATCTGTGGTTTAGTGTCTTGCTCAAAGGCATAATAGCTCTAAATCACACCTTTGAACCCATGACCTTTCGGTTACTAGCCCAGATCTTTAAACGCTTATCTTGGTAACAGCGTGTATATGAATGTTATTGAACTAACCTGTGCAGAGTACTTGGCTCGCAGACGGCCGGCTTCACAGCCCTTGTCACACACTCGTAGCTGTCTGGCCTGCTCCAGCTCTCTCTTCAGCCGTATGCGTGACTCATTGGCCTCTCTCATTTTCCTCTCACTTTCAGCACGCAGACGCTCAATTTCCTTGCGCAGGTTCCTCTTCGCCTCGGTTGCCTCACGGAGCTTCTCCTTCTTAGCAACACGGAGAAACTCCAGCTCCTGTGGAAGGCATGGGAATAAACTGATGATTACTCATTCTGAAATAAATGTGTGTGTGTGTGTGAGAGAGAGAGAGAGAGAGAGAGAGAGAGAAATAATGGTCCTATTTTAATGAAAACTGGTATGTTTTAGCCCATACTTGAACACCAAGTTGGTCTGGATTTTTCATGAATGAAGTTGCACTACATAGTTGAAAAGGGGTTGCACCCTATTCAGTTTCATTTATGTTTAGTATACTACTGCTAAAACAATTCAGTGTTGTTATTTTCAGAAAGATGGCAATACAAATATGGCAAAATATATCATGAAAAAAAAAATCATGTTTCATGAATCAATGTCTCTGTGAGTGAGTGAGTGTGTGTGTGCGTGTACCTGCTGGAGGTTTCGTTTGGCCTGTAAGGCAGATCCCAGCTTCTCTTCCTGTTTTACCCTCATCTTCACTATCTCATGTAGAAACTTTTCCTTCGACTCTTTTGAGTCCAGGCCGTTGTCAAGTGCCTGCCTCAGCGTCTCCAGCTCTGACTCCAGGTTCGTCATGGCATGTCCCTCCGCTCCAGACACCAGAGGACCTTCTGGGGGCCCGCTGGCTGGCGTCAGAACTGCTGGTAAGGTGACTCCGGGGCCGGAGGGAGAGCTCAAGTCCTTAGCAGAGCTCGAGGATGTAAAAGATGGGGAGGAGAGTGAGGAAAGCGATGAGGTGACTGAAAGAAAAGAAAAAAATCGAGAAGAGACATAATTAAGTGGTGGATCAGACAACGTGGGCTTCATTGGTTCGTATATCTGCCAGTTTTTTCAAGCACCTGTCAAACACACAAGATGCGCTTTAAAATGAGCCGTAGAGGATGAGGAACGAAAGAACCCTCACTGATTTTCTGCCGCATTCACACAAGAGCTGTTAAGCTCTAATCCACCTCTCTCCAGAGCACTCAAGGTTGACTGAAAATGAACTGTGTGCAAATGAAGTGTGAACAAAATCTTAATGTATTTAAACGAGCACTTTTGTTTCACAACACAGCGACAAAATCAAGGGTCACTGTTAAAACACTCTAAAACAAGAAAAATTAAAAACTGCTCGTCAAATACATTAAAGGAATGTAGCATTCCTTCATTTATTTTAAAGAAAATTATTTTGACTCGCCTCTTATTTTGTAAAAACTTGAGTAAGGCATTTTAGGGACAATGTAACGTACAGTAATAATACTTGTGGTTTTACTGTCTAAACAGTGTGTATTTTGCGCCATAGACTTTCATTGTGACTGCATTACTGTAAAACAATTTCTGATCATTTTCCAAATCAAAATTATTTTCTGTGATATTACATATTGTTTTTATAAATTATGTACTGTTAGTTATATAAGAACAGTTTAAAACAACTATTTTAAAATGTCATTTATTCATGTGGTGGCAAAGGTGAATTTTCATTAGATATTACAGAAATCATTCTAATATGCTGATTTGGTGCTTAAGAAACATTTCTTATTATTGATTAATCTTGAAAATAGATGTGCTTTATTTGAAATAGACATACGTAAAAGTCACTTTTGATCAGCTGAATAAAAGTAGTAACTGTAGTAACTGTCACTTTTGATCAAAGGTAGGTATCACAACAATATATAATGTACAGCATGAAAGTCTAAGTCATTAATTTTCTGCTGTCAAAAAAGCTTAACATGCTTCGAACCTGGAACATTCCTTTAATGAGGTGAAGTGACAGTGAAAAGTTGCGTCATGTACTCACATTCCTCACGGCTCTCCACTTCCACCTCCACATCTGAGTCTCGCTCCTCCTGTGAGGGCGGCAGAGGCTTGCTGGCAGTGGCCGAGGGGCAGGGCTGTGGGCTGGGGTGGGTCTCACCCGTCAACCTTCTCTTCCTCCCCCGGCTGGCACATTCGCTTTCCGCCCCATGCGGGTGTGAGCTGCTGGGTGCAGTAGGAGAGGCTTGCCCTCCTTTCTGGAGGGGTGTCAGAGCTACATTGGGGGCCACGGCGCTCTCCAGGCTCTTGTAGTTGTAGAAGCTGAAGAAGAGGATTTGGAGTGAGTGAGCAGACCACGTATGCAGTGATACTAATTTTTAGTAACAGTTCACAAATGATGCACTACAGGCTGCTGTACGCTGTGCTTGTGTAATGGCGTTATCTAACATCATCTTAAAGAGTATGGGTGATTTAGAAGTGAATAATCCAAACCAAATGGCAGGTTGACAGAAAAAAAGCATCTCTGCTACCCACAAACGAAGGGTGGGGAGAGAACAATGACTGTTGCGAGCGGTTTCACAGAAACCAATCTGGGCTCGAAGCAGTGACTCACCCAAACCCTCTCTTGTTATGATGGTAAAGTTAAAACCACATATATCTAAGCAAACAATGGCCAACGGGCTTGCATCATGCACCTCTGGACAGAAGATCCAAACCTTATGCTGATTTGCTTTAGAAAAACCACAACCGAGCATAACTAACAAGCTGGTTTACACTGGTTTCACAAACTTTGTGTACTATCTTTCGTAAAATGATTTCACTGGTTGATTTGGTGGTTTAGTGGTCATCACAAAATAAATAAAACAATTCAGTGAATCAATTTGTTGTTAGATTGATTCATTTACATGAACCATCTGAACGAACAGATTTACTAAAATAAAACCACACAGTTTTCAAAAGAACTGAACTAATATAATGCAAGTATTGACCAATCAGAATCAAGTATTTCAGAGTGCCATGTAATATTTATTATTATTGTTTACCTGTCACGTAACATGCTAGTAGGTCTGCTGCCTCCCTCCTTATCGCCAACAGAGATGTTTGGAGACCATGGCCTGAAGGCAGACGGTCTCTGTCTGGGCTGGATGCAGTTGAGCCCCTGCAGCAAGACAGAGATGTTAACAGACGTCTACTGTGTTGCATACAAGTTTTTCACAGTAGAGAACAGAATCAAATGCATTCTAACATGAACACAGAGAACAGAGACCATGAAAAATATTTTTTACTTGCTGAAAGTCTCTTGAATTTAACAGACAAAGTGAAAGAGACAGATAAATCAAACTTGAAGAACGACCAGAAGTACAAGTACAGTGAGGTCATTGTGTCTGCTTGAAATCGGAGAACTATGCAAGCCTATTTGCAGGCTCTCTTCATTTAGGATAATTGATTTTTTTCAAAAGAACATCATCAATTATTTTGGGTTGAGATCTTGTTTCAGAAGAATTTGATTCTCTGTGGCAAGAAAACAGTTGCTTGGCTCCAAAAATCTTCTTAGGAACGGACAAGTTTCGTACATAGACTCGTACGATATTAATACATAGATAAATATATAATTATCTGAACTCTGTACTCTCATACAACTAATCACATGTATCCACCAACAACAACAAAAAAAAAGATTTGTAACCTTATTGGCTGATGCAGAGAGGGATCGTAGCCAATCAGGTTGCTTGTCTTTGTCTCCTGAGGGCGACTGTGCTGGAAAGTCATCGTGTTTGGACTTCTTGGCAGGAATGGGATCAGACGCCTAGAGAGGGAAGAAAAGAAAGCCAAAAAGAGAGAGAAACGATAAGTGTTGCTCAATATGAAGAAAAATTAAGTCATCATCGTTCTGATTTGTTATATTTCATGCATTCGCGTTCGGTTCAGTGCACATCGTACTGTCTAGTCAGGCGTTCAGATGCCCTACGGCCCTCTGTAAACTAGAGAACAGTAATAGCAGGATCGATTCAAGCAGTCGGTCACATTAAATGAGAGCCGTGCCAGAGGGTGCCTATCCCTTCAGACAGAGCTGTGAACTGCAGGAGACAGGTGCAAAGGGAGCATATCTAAGGAGTAAAACTGCGAACGTTAAATTTAGTACGGGTGTTGACACTATGTGAGACTGCGTGTATGTATGCCGGAAGGAAAAGGTCTGATGTATTGTTCAGATGCTTAATAGGTTGAAAGAACCATCTGCTTTCATGCTGCCACGTGAACACGCGAGTGCAAATATACGCCAAGGCAGTATTTGTTTAATTCTGTCACTAATGGTTAAGCAATGACCTCACTCCTGCTGGATTCCTCACTGACTGCAGTATAATCCCTAAAATACACTGTCCTTCCTTTTCTACACTCTCATTTACTCCAGAAAACCTGCGGTGTGCGCCACCCACACTTTTTTTTTTTGCTTATTAACACAAGCCGCAGACGTTTAAATGCTAAAATAATGCACATCGACTGGACAAGCGGTATCAGCCTCCGGCTATAAATGTGCACCAACTTTGTCTGGTGGACTTTGAGAGCCTGTGAGAGCTATTTTCGAGCAGGGCTTCTCGTGGGAATGTGAGAGGAACCCAGCTGACACACTGCAGCATCCCGGCCTAGTGCCCTAACTGGCCCGGCAGCAGGGGCTTCTGCGTAAGATGCTTCCAACTGGGTTGCAGGGTGTCTGGAAGGTTTGACACAGTTAAAGGTAAAGGTCTCTTTTTTTTCCAGTCAGAGATGCAAAATATTTAGTTTTTGAATAAACGCAGTGGGGGAGTCAATTACTTTCAGAGTGAAAAGAGGGTCATTCACGCAAAAGAACACGCTGATGGGCCGGTGCTGTTTGCATACATGAATGATTGCATCACGTATGACCTCATTCGGCAGACCGGTCTGCTTGGGTGTGGTGAATTTCCAGCAGCACAGTATATATATATATATACACACACACACACATACACACACACACACTGTTTACCGTAGTGTAAAATAGCATGCTTGTAGCTTAGTTTGGGTCTTCCAGTTGGACCCTTTGAGGTCCCTCTACAACACATCAGCCCACACCAGAACTCTGACATTTCAGTGTTTCCCATTCATGGGGCCCACCACAGTTTCATAATAAACCGAACATATATTTATACTTATAACATAAAAGTTCTTTAATGTTGTGTTTCACGCCATTGCTTTGGCAAGTATCGGTCAAACGAATTAAAACCGAAAGCGTAATATGACTTATCAAGTACCGGTCTGCTTGGGTGTGGTGAATTTCCAGCAGCACAGCGTGATTATATGACCCCGAAAACACTTGCCACGTGCCTGTGTTTATTCATGGATTAGACCTCTGACATAATGGCACCAAATCTGGGAGATCTTCCCTAATCTGGGCTAGAGAAGGCCGGAGGTTTCTGCATCCTAGTACATCAATTACATAGGGTGCTTTCATACTAGAAAAAAGCTGGAGAATGAGATCCAAGCAGAAAAGCATAAGAGCCACTAGGCCCAATTTTCATTAGTCAAAGGATAGAATACTTAACTTATTTAGACTATATATTAAACTATTATTAACGTTTTTGGACTATAACTTAACTTTTACACACACACACACACACACACACAGGTTTGTTTTTGTGAAAAG
>NW_015536549.1:2594737-2599557 GCF_001515605.1 Sinocyclocheilus anshuiensis
TATATATATATATATACACACACACACACATACACACACACACACTGTTTACCGTAGTGTAAAATAGCATGCTTGTAGCTTAGTTTGGGTCTTCCAGTTGGACCCTTTGAGGTCCCTCTACAACACATCAGCCCACACCAGAACTCTGACATTTCAGTGTTTCCCATTCATGGGGCCCACCACAGTTTCATAATAAACCGAACATATATTTATACTTATAACATAAAAGTTCTTTAATGTTGTGTTTCACGCCATTGCTTTGGCAAATATCGGTCAAACGAATTAAATCCGAAAGCGTAATATGACTTATCAAGTCTGTTTGGGCTGCTTGTTTCAAATTGAAGCGATCGGCTCGTGATCCGGTGTTTTCCGCGTCTCTGAGCGGCTCCGTTCACAGTGAATGCAGTGAACTTCGTTATTGAATGTGCTGTGAGTTTAGCGCATTTGGGAACGCAACGGCCACCAGTTATACATAATTTGCACATTTGCATAATTTTCAACATTTTAATGGGCAAATGGTTACAGTATTTCATTAAATTAGTAATGTTTGTAAACCTGTTTTCACAGAAGCTGGAGTTTTCCGCCAAAATAAAAGTTCAACTGAAGTTTCCGCCAAAATAAAAGCTCAAGGGTTTATCTCTTGCAAGCATGGCCTAACATTAACAGACGCGCACAGAGAAAATACTGTACAGGTACAGCAAGCTCACTGTTCAGAAGAAAATATAAATATTGGGGTTGGGGTTTATATGAATGTATTTCTGAAGGGAACTGACTTCACAAAAGTTTCGATGGCATTTTTTCCCCTCTTATAATTGCTGATTCATAACCACCACCTGCTGTCAGAGAGTGCATTTGCGTTCTCATTCAGCCTGTCTGTTTTTGTTTCATGCAGGTTTTATCTTTGTATCTTTGTTTGTATCGTGATTAAAATGCAGTGGTTGGTTCTAATTTCAAATGGCTTTTTTTATTAAATATGTTTAGTTTTAGCAAAAACAGTTTAATGGCAAGGAAAAATATTTATGGCCGGTCAATTTTCTCAAGTCATTAGCCACTGGCAGATGTGAAAGTTAGTTTTAGGCCCTGCTTGCAAGTGTAGAAATGAGGACAAAAGTATTGCAATTTCCCTACTGTAGAGTAAGGTAAAATAATATACCTGAAAAAAAAAAAACATTTTCATTTATTTCACACTGCAATTGTTTTACAATATATGGCTATAACTGTCATAGGAATAATAATATAAAATTATTATTATTATTGTTTTATTCTAATTTGTTTGGCTTCCAAATTCACCAGTGAGACTGAGACACTATATCACAACTAAAAAGAGGGTTGAGTCTCCTTTAAATTTCAAGAACAAGTACATTCACCAGCTTTTTTCTTTTACTTTGCACACTGAACCTGTGTTGGAGCTCTTAATTTTGAACTCTCAAAGTGCACCAGATTTATGAATTTAACTTTAAAATGTACAAAATTTTCTTACGGGGGGGGTATACCCCGGACCCCCCAACAGGGATCGAGGACCACCCACCACAGTCTCACAAAATTCTGGGGAAAACACTGCATTTACTGACTGGTCAGTCACTCAGATAAATATATAAGTATATACAAAGACGTCAAGTAAAACAGAAAAAATAAAAAAGCCAAGATTTGGATTTAATAGTGGACTACTACCCACTAAAGTGTGCAGTTGAAGAAGGGCTGCAATTGAGACAGGGCCAGAGAAAGGCAGAGATCTTTAAATATTGCTACTATTTCTATCTTCTACTTTGTATATTAAAGTCTCTGTCTATCAGACTCTCGTTTTCACAGTCATTGCTTCCTCTTTTCTTCCTTTAATCTGATGGGCAGCAAAGGGGCCTCGTTTCAATGCCCCCCTTTTAAACTGGACCCCAGCTTCCATTCTCACATCAAACAATGTGCTTACGGGTATGAAAATGGCACCAACCCGGGCAGCATCTTAGTGTGTGTGTGTGTTGTATGTGACAGAAAGGATGCTGTAGACTGACATCCAAAGCACTGTGAGACATGCAGACAGGAAATCACACCTTTTGATATGAAGCAGGACGAAGCAGCATGCGAGAGACATACTTAGATGTGAGCTCAGCCCCGAAAAAAGCACAAAACGTGATCTAATTTTTGTCTTTCTGAGGAATCTCACACCTTGTTTTCGTCATGTTAATTCTGGCATTGGAAGACATAGTGCATAGATGTCTTCAAACTGACTAAATAAGACAAACGCACACTAAAAACAGGAGTACACAGGATGGACAAGTTTCTGCAAAGCGGTTTAAAACTGCAGGTGTCTGAGGAAGGGCGGGGTGCCACACACACACACACACACACATTCTGCCTTGCATGTTGGTGTGAGAATGGAAGAAAGGTTTTTGCTAGAAGGTTTTTTGTTGCCCGCTTGAGGGATGACAAAGGAAATATGTTTCGAAGGGCTGAACACCCACATGAACGTTCATGTCTTGCCACATTACACACAATTAACCTACTGAACAAGCTAATGAAGTTGCTAAATGTCTTCTCCTGTTTTGTCGTCCTCATAATGCCACCCCTCCCAGTCTAGTCCTGTGTTTCCTGTGGCACAGATTGCAGGATTTCCCTCCTAAACAAGCAATTGCGTTCCAAACAAACATGACTGACAGAAACTTCCCGATGTGACGCTGGCAATGTAAACATCTTCCTATGGCCTCTTTGTGTTACTGCTTAAAAAAGTAATAAGCCAATAAGAATGTAAGTGATTTTACCACAGGTAAGGCACAATGTGAAGCCTAATATTTTTTAACATTAATATCAATTATATTATTTATATTTAAAATAGTATTAAAATCAATTAATAAGTTTCTTTTTTTTATTAATATTTTTTTTAGACACTGTGTAAAGCGTAAGAAAAATATGAATACTATTTTCTTAGACTTCACGTTGTGTCTAAAATTAGTAATAAAACAATATTATTAAAATGGGATTTTAATTAATATTTTGTACATTAATATTTTACCTCATGCTGTGACTAAAAATGAATAAAATACTGTTATTAAGATTATAAAATACTATTATTATAATTAATATTAATATTTGAAACAAACAACTGAACTTTCCAAGTAATATAGCTCATTATAAAAAAATACACATATTACAATTTCATTGATTAAATTTAAAATGCATTTTAAAAATGTTCTTAACACAAAATGTTTTAACATTGCTCATCTAATCAGACGATTAGATTCGTAAATATCTGCTTTAGAATTTTTCGAGTTACTCAAATTCAAATCTAGTTATCGGAAAAGTTGTGATTTTAAGCCATAAAATATGGCTTGTTCCCGTCTGTGAAGTTCTCCACAGACAGGTTTGATTGATGAATGTTGCTATTTAACTGCGAGTTTAAGACTATGAGACAGGTGTTTTTGAAGCTTGTGTGACAAGCTTATATATCCACGCAAGTGTGAATGCCAAAAGAGCAAACCAGATTTTAGTTTTGTGTGAGCATCAGTGTGTGTAAGCGATACTCCACCCTCTCTCTGACCTGAACATGGCCTCCCCCTTGAGCTGAACTACAGGCCTCAGCCGGAAGGGAGGAACTTCCTGTAAAACTAGCAGAGCACAGCTCTCCCTCTCTCCCTCCGTCTCTTGCAGTCTTCAAACGGGTTGTCATATTTCTCACCAGGCAGTGACCACAGAAACCTTAACCGTACAGGTGTCAGACAAAACATGACCTATATGGTCCACAATGTTGCATTTGAAAAAGTTTTTGTCCATACGTTGAGGTGATCAAAAGTGAAATCTCTCATTTAACTTCAATTAGAAAGACTGTCAATTCTAGGTATGAACTTTCTTTGCAACAAGCATCTCAAAGACGTATGCAAAAGCATTCGGGCTTCAAAGATGTTGTCGTGTGGGAATAATTCTTCCCAAAGGAATACGGTTCGACTGGTGGTAAACACGTATTGTTCTCTGAGAAATCTGGGTTTTGGGGAGGTAGAGGTGTAAAGTGAAACTGTGAAACGAGTGGTTTTCTCTCTTGTGCGTTGGCTCTCTGGGCGAGTACCCAGCTCATTAGGAACGTGGTGTCTGTACCCCAGGCTGCTAGACAAAACACCTCCCTAACTATGCCAGCGAACACATACAGATGTTTGCTGTTTTTCTCACTTTCTCAGATGTTTGTGAGACTCTGGCGACACTTTTACGTTTAATCGTGTTTGTTTACCTGTAGATTCAATCTACAGAGCATTCACACAGAATACGGTTTCAAATAGTTTCATCATTCAAACTTTTTTTTTGTTTGTTTTTGCCACTTATACCACATACTGTATATCAGTGTTGTTATTGTTAACAATAACCAAAAAGAAAATTAGAAAGTTTAAGCTAAAGTACTAAAATGAATAAAAACCAAAATAAAAATTAACAACAAAAAAAAAACAAATAAAAATTAAATGACTAAAACTTAAATGAAAATGTTAAAAGTTGGCACCTAACTGAAATAGGTTTAAGCTGAAGTACTAAAATTAATAAAAACTAAAATTAAAACTATACAGAAATATAATAAAATAATAATATAAAAATGGCATAAACAAAATTACTAAAACTTGAACTAAAATAAAAAACATAATTTTAACTCAAAACCATATAAAATAAAATCTAATTCAAATGATTAATAAGTACTATAATAGTATATAAATAACACTGACATACATGAAAGACATGCTTTTGTTTAGCATGCAAGACTTTTTGCTTACAATAATTGTAGAACGATATTATCAAAAAGAAAAAAATAAACAAATTAAACTAATGTTACTAATTTGTGTTTTTAATAAAAA